>NW_015391637.1:0-1971 GCF_001527695.2 Protobothrops mucrosquamatus | reverse complement strand
CTTTGTAAGACCGGGTCAGACAGATAAACTCAATGAAAATGATTCCAAAACAGATATATATTTATTCAGAGAAATACTTGCATTTATGGTGGTTGCTTCTGGATATTACACATCTGTTCATTCTCGTAGGTGAGAAATTAATACTTTCTCCATACCACTTCTATAACTTGGATTGGAGCCATCGGAGACATGCGATGACACCATGCTTTCTCAGACAACGACATTCCAAACTGGCTCGTGTCCAGGAAGTCCTGCAATGCCCTTTGGAAACTCCTCCCACTGACCTACTAATATGATATAGCTGATTAGCTAAAACTACCTTACCCATAAGCCATCTCTTAAGAAGACAGCACTTAACCCAATAAATGCCAACATTCTAACATACAGACCTACATGATCCAGAACAGACCACAGTATAAATGATTGCAAAATTAGGTCTGGTCATGTGATCCCTTACTTAATGACTGCATTGCTTAGCAACCGAAAATCTGATCTGTCATTAAGTCGAGGACTATCTGTAGTTCTTGAGGATATCACCTGGTTTCCCTTACATTTTATGGCAGCTGAGCACCTGTAGCGTTGCAACGTTGATGGGTATCTGCACAAGGAAGGAATGAAATGATGCTACAAGTTTGGTTACATTATCACGGCTTTTTCAAAATGCCTATTTAGTTCATTGTCCTTTCCCCCCTCGATGTACATTATCCATCTGAAGGTTGTGTTGCTCTACAGGCAAATGGGTTCAGCAGCAGGAGAGCAAAAATAAACTCTGTTGTTATCCTGATAAAGAGGCAATTGCTGGGGGCTGGGGACGAGGGGAAGTCACAATGTGGCTTCCATTGCACAATTGTACCACCCTCTTGACTTTTTCCACCCTGCCGGTGTTCTGACATCTTTATGTTGGTATGTATTGCAGGAGGAGAACGCTGTTGGTTTATCAGGAGTCTGGCAGCATATTTTCAGACTAACAAAACTGCAGCTCACGAAATCCTATGCCTTTTAATAAAATGTTAGTCTGCGGTTCAAGGTATGTCGTTTTTCTTCTTTGCCCCTTAAATCAGTGGTTTGTGGATGTCTCCAGCATCAGAAATAGCGAAGCGGTTGTAAAGAACGGAACAGCAAGGAAAGGCACCTAAAAAAAGCTAGTACTGTATGAGTTTCATGTTTTCCATCCAAAATGATACATGTACCGTATATACTCATGGAAAAGCCAAGAATTTTTAGGTGCTAAAATACACCTCCAAAATCGGATTCATCTATTCTGTGGAGGGGCTTATTTGTGAGTATATACGGTAATGCTTTTTTAAAAAAGCTTCGGTATTTCCTGCATATACACCAGGGCTTTTCAACCTTTTCACCCATTGTACCACGCTTAGGATATGGCAATATCCGAGTACCACCAGTCGCCTAGCAAGGTGTCAAAAACTTGATGACCCCCCCCAAAAAAGGAAAAAAGTGATGTACAGGTAGTCCTCGACTTACAACAGTTCGCTTACTGACTGATCGGAGTTACAATGGCACTGAAAAAAGTGCCCCCCAAGCCACAGCCGAGAAAGACACCTGCTACCCACCCAGCAGCGCTCTTCCTCCTGTCCGAGGTTTTCATTGTTGTGAGCATTTCTGTTGAGGATTGGCAGCAGGGGTGGGGTGGGGGGATGTTTGGTTTTTATTCCCCCCGTCTGCTGGGTGGTTGCAGCAGGTTTTGATCACTTCACATGACCCTGGGACACTGTGACCGTCATAAATATGAATCAGTTGCCAAGCATACCAGTCCCATACCAGTCGGGCTTCAGGCCGGGACACAGCACGGAAACGGCATTGGTCGCGTTGGTTAATGATCTCTGGAGGGCCCGGGACAGAGGCTATTCCTCTGTCCTTGTTCTTTTGGACCTCTCAGCGGCTTTTGATACTGTAGACCACGGTATCATGCTGCGGCGTCTCGGTGGGTTAGGAGTGGGAGGCACCGTTATG
>NW_015391636.1:41258-44236 GCF_001527695.2 Protobothrops mucrosquamatus | reverse complement strand
ATATCAGAGTTAACTCTTAGAAGACTGATAGTAAAAAGCTAACTTATGCCAGAAAATCTAAAATGCAGTAGGCAAAGGGGACTGGGACTGTGGGGCCTATTAGATGGGATTCTGAGGCACGGAGATGATTGAGGCACTGTCTGATTCTGAAATATCTCTATGCAGCTGACTCTACAGCAAAGAATAAGATGAAAACACAATAAAAGAAATACAAAGCACTTCTTAGTTAAAGTTAGGATGTCATATATATGCTTAAAAGCCTTTAAGCAGTGATGGGATTCAAATATGTGAACAACTGGTTCTCTGTGTGGATGCTGCTTCCGGAAGTCCATTCTGGGCCTGGGCAACAAAAAAATAGCTACCGGTTCTGCTGAAGAGGTACGAACTGGCTGAATCCCACCACTGCCTTTAAGTCATTTTCACTCCTGGCAATTGTCTCCTACAGTCTTTTTGGCTGCGTTTTTCAGAAGTGGCTGACTGGATTCACACCTAAGGCAAAAGTAGAACTTGGGTCTGTGGTTTCTAAGCATTGCACCAAACTAGCTCGTCATATGTAGGCTTGAAAATTATAATAATACTTGTTAGTCACTGATGACTGGTAATTAGGAGGAAGGAGGAAATTAAACTCTTCGGGAGAGAGGAGGAAAATGAATTAGAGCTTTTTTTTTTTTCCTGGGAGACATTCATTTGTTCACGGAAGGTCCCAGAGACCAGAATGGGTCAACTACAACTGGGAGGTTGGGAAAGGTCTGCTTCCCTGTTGTTGTGGTCAAAAGACACAAGATCACAACCTTGCCTTAACTGCAGCAGTAAGTCTTGCTTGGCGCTGCTGTGTATGGGAAATCTTGTCAATCCTGCTCAGTCCATGATTGGTAATAGTAAATTCAATAGCAATGGAAGAATCAGATTATAATATTCTGTATGGCAAATTAAGATGCATACAGTATGAAATAGTGGCTAAAATGTTAGATTAGGATTTTGAAAATTGAGATTAAAATTATTAATCATTTTTGAAGCTAACATGGTCTGCTACACTCACCCTACACTAGCTTGCAGGCGAATTGTAACCCTTGAGTTGCTTGAAGAAGGACAGAATATAAATGTAATATAAATGAATTGTTGGATTGCGCCCAATTTGTGAAAGTTTCATATTGCTCTAAATCAGAATAAGAACTGTTGTAAGTTGAGGACTACCTGTATGGTTTCCATCCATTCATGGATTTGGAGCTAAATGTTATTAATAAGATGATGACTCAGATCTCTTTCTACTTGTCATGTGAGTTTTGTGGAATTGTGTCTGGATTAGGGAACTGGATTAGGGAGAATGAGGGCAAATAAATCCAGTAATGCAGAATCACTGAAGAAGATACAGGTAGTCCTTGACTTACAATAGTTCATCTAGTGACCATTCAAAGTTACAATGGCACTGAAAAAAGGTGATTTATTACTGTTTTTCACATGACAATTGCAGCGTCCCCTTCATCACGTGATCAAAATTCAGATGTTTGGCAACTGGTTCATATTTATGACGGCTGCAGTGTCCACGGGTTCATGTGATCATCTTTTGCAACCTTCTGACAAACAAAGTCAATGGGGAACCCAGATTCACTTAACAAACCGTGTTACTAACTTAACAACTGCAATAATTCACTTAATCATTGTGGCAAGAAAGGTTGTAAGAGTGAGAACTCACTTAACAACTGTCTCACTTAGCAACATAAACTTTGGGTTTGATTATGGTCGTAAGTTGAGGACAACTTGTATTTAGAGTAAGGTGATGCTGTTCAACCAGTCAGAATGAATGAGGCTGTAGGTTGTAAACCAGAATATAAAAGGAGTATCTGGGATGAAATCTTATTTGCTCTTATTTAAGCAGAAAACTTACCAAATACAGAACTTTTGTGGTTAACAAAAAGATTACAAAAATGTGTTTAGGATTGCAGGATAATTATAGTAATGATAGATAATGATTGAGTATATATAAATAACATGATGGTTATATATCTAATAGAAACTTGTAGAAATCAATGTTATATTGTACAAAAGCCTTAAATAACATTTAATGCACAAATAAATATCTTATATCTAGCTGATTCAAGATAAAATTGTACAATTGGAATTATCTAGCATTATTGCAGTTGAGTCCCTATGACTATTTTGGACTGGTAGGGCTGCCAACTTAAAACTTTATTGGGAAAAACATCATAATATTTTTAAAATATTAAAATTTCCTCTGTATTTATAATAGTGGATTCTTTACATAGTGATTGTGCTATGTTTGTGCTATAGTTTCTACTATAATCACACAATCACACCAACATTATAGGAAGTACTAAAGAAGAGAAAAAAGTAAGAAAAAAGAAATAGAGAGAAAAACTGCTTGGGACAGAGAACAAAAGAGAATACGTGTTTATTTCATTTAATTTTGAAATCATACAAGGCAGACAAAATTGAACAACTGTAGGTTCAATTCAGAATATTTGTTTTAATCTTTCTATATTGGATGTGGGATCCTAAAGCATACTGATCTGAATCAAAAGACAACTGGACTTTATTTTTTATTTTTTCTTTTTCAAAAGATTTTTTATTGTTTTCAGCATAAAAAAAAGAACACATCACAAGTACATCACAATTAAACCCCCCCCACCCCCCACCCGGACTTCCCAAACCTAATCCCAGGATACTATTCAACTAAAAGTAAACTTATATTAATATCCCTAACTCCACAAAATGTAATTCTACATAAGTAGGTGAAATATATGTATATGTATAAGGAGAAAAAAAATTTTTTATCTAAAAACCTAACCTATATTCCACCATTCTATGCTTATTTTGAATATAAACAATCCATCTTCTCCATATTGATAAAAATTGTTCATTTGAGTGATCCTTCAAATAAGCCGAAATCTTTGCCATTTCAGCAAGATGCGAAACCTTCACTCTCCAGTCCTCTATTGTAGGTAAAGCTTTACTCTTCC
>NW_015391636.1:36553-37908 GCF_001527695.2 Protobothrops mucrosquamatus | reverse complement strand
GTTCTCACCTACATCGTCCACAAGGGACGACTCGGGAACTCAACTCCTACCTCGGGCAGCTCACCTTTCCCCCTATGCCCAGGGGAAAGGTATCAAGCCGTTTGACAGCTGATGCAGGCTGTCAAAACGGCTTTTACGCAGAAACAGGCGGGAGCAGCAAACAGCTGCATCCAGCGAAGGCGCCTGCCACCGGAAGTCCTGACTTTGTTTTTTCTTGAAGACATTTTGCTTCTCATCCAAGAAGCTTCTTCATTTCTGATTGAATGGTGGAAGATGGAAGGATTTATATTTCTTGCAGTCATCTGGTTATTAGCACTCTTTCTGAGAGTCACTGAGCCCAGGTGGAGGTCAAGTGACCTCAATGGCTCTCAGAAAGAATGCTAATGACCAGATGACTATAAGGAATATAAATCCTTCCATCCTCCACCATTCAGGCAAAAATGAAGATGCTTCTTGGATTAGAAGCGAAATGTTTTCAAGGAAAAACAAAGTCTAGTTGCCTTTTGAAAAACTACCTTTGGGACAACCACAACCTGGGAGAATCTCATAGGTACCAGATCTGAATTTTAACTTCCATTTATTCCTTAAATCTGGGAATGCTGGTTGGAATTGCTAGACTTTGTACTAGCATTTGGTAGGTCAATGTTTTTTTTTAATTCTATCCATATAGATATTTTGGGATATATGATGGAAATCATATGTAAGTCTATCCAAATGTTAAGATAATCTGCAAAGATCCTCTTGTTCCAACAAGCACTAGCACTGATGATTTTACCTAGTTTGGGCAATAAAATATCTACAAGAAAACAACCAAGCTCAAAGAGCACCAAGGACCCCCATTTCAACCCTGAGCTATAAATATTCTCCTTTATCAGTACTTTAACCTTTCTACTTATTCTTCCATTAGAGCAGATGGATTACACTGTTTTGATTTATTTTAGTTTTTCATCTCTCTGTTCTATATCTACTGTGGGAATAAATCTATCAATATAAAAATGCAGAGTATGCCCAGGAAATATATATTAGAAATTAATATACATACATGAATATGAATAGTATCCTGTTTTCCTCTGAAACTTTTCTTTGAAATGTAACATTTTGTCTTTGAAATTCTTTGAAAGTTGTAACTTTCTCAAAGATGTTGACAACTGGTACTGTATGTTTATTGCCCCCTCTGCTAATAAAGGATAATGGGTCAAACTATCCAGTAGAATATTAATGAAGGGCTCTCAAACTTTTTCCTGTTGTAAAACCTGCTAATTTTAAAAAAGGAAACCTTACAACTCCTGATCAACAGGTGATGCTCTAGGAATAGAAAATTGGGAATAAATCCCAAAGCAAACAGTTTATTGAAA
>NW_015391636.1:31132-33260 GCF_001527695.2 Protobothrops mucrosquamatus | reverse complement strand
GTACTACCACATCCACTATCCAGACATTTTGTCTTTCTTATCTACAATTGTTAAGTCTGGGATGTTATATGGCAGGTGCTTGAATGCTTGAATGCTAAAGTCCCAGAGCACTTTAGTTTCTTTATTTTCTATTACTTTGTGTATTTTCTAGTGGAAGTTCTTACTTGCTGGCAAATGGTTTTTCTTGCAGACACTCCAATGCATTGTTGTTGCTACTTTGTCATGTCCTTGTAGTCAGTCTGTGCAATCTTCTTGCAGCAGCTAACTAGGTGGTCTACTGTTTTTTCAGCTTCTCTATAGAGACAGCATTTACTGTCTATTACTGTCTTTTCAATTCAATTCAATTCTTTGAATGCATTGGTCTTGTGGAGTCAGAATTAGCTTCTCGGTCTCTTTCTTTAACTTTCCTGGTTTTAGCCATTGCCAGATCTTGTTATTATATGTTTGTCCTGCTGTTTTTGATTTATGTACTGTCCATGTGATACTTTATCTTCTCATGTCTCTTTTCTGTTCTTCAATTAGTCTTTCTTGTGGGTCAGTTTGGTCTCTTGGTATTCATTAGCCTTCATGGCCTACTAGCTTCAGTGCATTTTTCTTTACCATCCTTCAGATATTCTTCCAATGCCCTTTTCTCTTCCTCAAACATGCACTTGCCACCTTCCAACAGCCACCTTTTACCTTGGTAAATAGAGTCAGTCAACATCACCAGCATGCATAAAGGACATGATTTATTGTCAATTATTTTTCTGGTCTTCTGTCCAGGCTTATTATTATTTATTCTGCCTATACACAACACACAGACAAGACACAGACACAGACACAGACACACACACACACAGAGGGGTGGATCTATACCAGTGGTTCTCAACCTTTTTAATGCCGCGACCCCCAACCGGTCATAAGTCGAGGACTAAACCGGTCGTAAGTCGAGGACTAAACCGGTCGTAAGTCGAGGACTACCCAACCGGTCATACGTCGAGGACTTTCCCTGCCTGGGAGCGCCACACATGCTTGGTTCCGCCCCCTGCGCCAGCCGAGGCGTAGCTGGCAAGCGGCAGAGACGGAGCAGGCCGACCACCAGCTGGCCCAGCTCAAGGGAGGTAAGGCACCCACCGGAAAAGGGGGAAAAAATGGCGGACAGCCTTGCTTGGTGACCCTGTTAAATGGTCGATCGACCCCAAATGGGGTCGCGACCCATAGGTTGAGAACCGCTGATCTATACATAAATATCCAGCCATACAGCCAGTTTGGTCTAGTCGTTAAAGCACCAGATTAGAAAACGGGAGTCGGTGAGTTCTAGTCCAGCCTTAGCCATGAAAGCCAGATAGATGATTTTGGGCCAGTCACTCTCTTTGGGCCAGTCACCCAACTCATCTCACAGAATTGTTATTGTGAAGAAACTAGGAGGAGGAATCTGAGTTGGATATGCTCACTGCTTTGAGTTATTTCTAAAAATAATAAAGATGGGATACATTAGTATTAACATTAGATCCTCCCATGCTATGTAGCAAGGGATTTCCAGCATTTTTGGTTTTGGGCGAGTATTTCAGCATCTTCCCATATGATGTTTAGAGTCTTTAAGACTTCCATGAACACAGAAGACTCCAATTTGTAGGATATATTCTCCTTATGGAAAACAATCCCCAAGATTGGACCCCTCCACCCCCCAATGCCAAAGACCAAAAGGGCACCATCAAAATACATAGTGAAGACAGATACAAATAAAATAAAAATAAATAATATCATATATAATTAGTTATAGTTGTTATAATTGTGTATATATAAATAAAAGCAGCAAACATACTTAATATTCCTGCCTTCTCTTCTCCCACCCCAACAATAACCTTGTGAGTTGGGTGGGCTGTGAGTAACTGGTCCAAAGTCACCCAGCTGGCTTTCATGCCTAAGGCATGGTTAAAACACAACAGTCTTCTGCTGTCTAGGCCCCATATTTTGCATATTGTTTGCAAACGTGACAAGTACTACTATATGAATAACTATGTATATTTTTATGTGACTTTGGGGAACACACAGTAAAAAGAACAATAAAACCTAGACTTTGAAAACCATAAAACATATATGTAATGCAATATGGGAGAATGTTTAAAAACTCGTACTCAATAAAGCC
>NW_015391636.1:26179-30567 GCF_001527695.2 Protobothrops mucrosquamatus | reverse complement strand
AAGTGTGTGTCACAATAGAAAAGGCTCGTCTCCTGAATCCCATAACATGCCCATCCTGTCTGATCTGATGGAATGGGTTCTTGGAACTGGGAAGAGTCAATCCCACAAATACCCCAGCCACACACCATGAAGGCTTTAAAAACCAAACTCAGTACTATGAATTAGACGTGGAGCAGACTGATATCCAATGCAGATTGGGAAGCAAAGGCTTAAAGAGTGCCATTTTAGGCACACATTACGCATAACTGCCTGCGCTGCTACAATTTGTACCACTTGAAGTTTCTAAATACTCTTCAAGGTCACCTCCATGTAGACTCAATCAGAGTAGTCCATTTGGTGATCAGGGCATGACAAATAGTTTGTAGGTGTAATTATTAAACTGACTTTTACCTGTAAAAGTATATAATGTTAACGTCAGACATATTGATATATAATCTTAGAGTTCACTCGATAGTCCAGGAGTGTCAAACTTGCAACGTCACGTGATGTGTCACGATGTATCATGACTTTTTCTCCATTGCTGGAGCTGGGGTGGGCGCAGTTTCGGCATGAAGCATCCAGCCCATGGCCGGCAGTTTGACACCCCTGTAATAGTCCATTAATATATATTATTAATCCATATTATTTTCAGGCATAAACCTGAAGGTTATAACTTTGCCCTCTTGACTTCTCAGTCACATAAATGTCTAAGTGTCTGAACCTGCCAAACTAAGGATGATTATTACAACTTTATAGCCTCAGGAGGGCACAGCTAACTTTACAAACATAAACCAGCATATGCATACACCTTCGTATTATTTATATACATATACACAAATACATTAAGAAATATAACTGTCAAATCTTAGTGTCACTAGTCACAGAAAATCAATGCTAATACATTATAAACAATTCCACATATGTGATTCTTTTTTGTTTATATATTTTAATGATACGTATTCTTTCTTCATATGGAGCCTAATCTTGGCAGGTCAATGATTTCTACACCTTTGATTTATCCTTTTAGTGGCATTTTGCTCATCCTTCATATTTAATATATTCAAAGATTTCTGACATGGACAATGTTTACTGTAGACCTCAGAAGCCCCTTCTAGATTTATTTTAAAATATAAATCTGTCTTGCAACAGTTATAGTTTCTTATATTTTCATGCCTTAGACATGAAAACCAGCTGGGTGACTTTGGGCCAGTCACTCTCTCTCTCAGCCCAACTTACCTCACAGGTTTGTTGTTATGTATGAACAATGAATACTTCAGGCAGAAAGGGTACCCAAAAGCATTTATTAAAGATACCTATGCAACACACAAGGGAGAGAAATGAAGAAAAGAAGTATAAGACCAACTATATGGCACACCTTGCCATGCATCAAAAACATTTTGGAACCTGCATTGCAAAGATTGCTTGGAGGTGGGAGATACTTATAATGTAATCTATCAGATCCTCTGCATGGATTACCTCTGTGACTATGTAGGACAGACAGGGAGGAAGCTAACCACCAGATTGCAAGATTGGGCCAGTGGACAAGTGAGCAGTCAGATGAGGAAAGTCAAACTCATTGGTAGCCTCACACTGCAATGAACACGGACATACATCCAATTCCGCAGCTACTAAGATTGTTGGCCGAGCAGGTACAAAGATAGCCAGAGAAATGGGCCCATTGTCAGTCAACAGGAGTGCTGATTTACCACCAGCATATCAAGTATTTAGTAGCCGAGGACTTGGCAGCACAAGGAAACAACGGCCAATCGCTGGCCATCAACACAACAGTCAACCAGTAGTAGGGCACCACATAAATAGGATGCATAGGATAGCCCAAAGCACACATTCCAGTAGAGAGAAGTTTCCTGAAGATGGGCTCCAGCATGAGTCTGAAAGCTTGGAAGATTAAACCTCTGGTCCAGTGACCAACCCAGATTGGATTTTGCAGTATTATGTATGTTTGCTGCCTTGAGTTGTACATGACAAAAGGCAGAATAAAAATCTTTAAAAAATGGTTTAATTGCTACTCACATATGTTTTTAACTCAAAAACTGTTTATTATAGAACTGCACAGTGAAACTTTGCCTGGCCTAAAAGTACCAATTCCTGTAGCCTAGAATGATGAAATCCTTTGTTTGGGTGGCAAAATGTAGCCCAAGGAAGCTAGTATTCATTTATTTACACTGCACCAGATTAGTAGCACACACTTTATACAGGTAACTTGATGCTGAGTCAGCCAGGTTCAGTTTATAGCTTATTACATAAAGTTGGAAAAGGTGCTGCAACTATTTTTCCCATCATTTGGAACTTCTGTAAAAATGAAAAAGTGCATGGCACGTGGTATGCTGACATCTGCCCCACTGTGGCTCTTACATAGTGCACTAGTACCTGTGCTGATTGTATGAAATGAATCTACACTGGTCGTCTTCTAAGAAAGCTGGGCCTTAGGTCTTTTATTTTTTTTTAAAAAAAAAACTCAACCCAACCCCTCCACCAATGTTTCCATTTTTTCTTGTTTCTTGGAAATCAGAAATTAAAAGGAAGCCAGCTGTGTGAGCACCAGCTGCAGGTGAATCGATGGCTTAACACTCAGTCGGTCTTTGCCAATTGCTGTGATATTGATTGACTCCTAATCAATTGTGACTCTGTGACTGCATAATCAGTGAGAGTAAATAACATGCATCAGTGGAGCTATCTGAATCAGGGAAGCCGAGTGCTGCACTGTGCAAGGAGGGGGAGAGCAGAGCGTTGCTGAGTCTTTAATTAAGCACAGCACAGCATCGATTAAAAGTGGAATGCCAAAGGAAAGCTGGAAAATCTGGGCAGCAAGAAAGGACACTCAAAGCCTCAAAGTTGCTCTTTTAACATGAATAAAATTAAAAGAGGGGGACCATCGAAAATATGGAAGGGGGGAAGGTTGCTTAACATTGGGCTGGACTAGGATGCTATTTTCTGTGTACTTAGACATAAGACAGTACCACAGTACTATCTTATGTCTAAGGATATTTACCCATGTAGTATGTCTGTATTACTATTATCTTTCTCATCTTACCTATTACCTTCTCCTATTGATATCTTGTGATTACTTTGTTGTTTGTATGTACAGAGAGCTTATGAATCAGAGACAAATTCCTTGTGTGTCCAATCACACTTGACCAATGAAGTATCCTATCCTATCCTATCCTATCCTATCCTATCCTATCCTTTCTATTCGTGTTCCTTGTCCCCAAACATAGTCCTATGTTCATCTCTTTCCTAACAGTGGATATGATAGGTATAGACAATCTGTGCCCTTACAAATCTAACTTAGCTATAGCTTGCAATAACACAGGACAGCACAGCCAAAGATGAGGGATGTTGGCAGTTCAACAATATCCAGGCCCACCAACAGCAGTCCGTTACGGTGAACAAGAGAATTCCTAATGGCAGATCATGGCTGATTATTGCTAGGTGTTAGATGGGTATCATTACTAGGTGACAAAAGGATGCTCTTTTCAACCAAATAAATATTTGTCAAGCCTCCTACCCCCACCCCACTCCATTCAAAAATACATCAGTATTTAATTAGTGTATTTAATTACAAAACATTGAAGAAATATAACATTCTACTAAGCAAAATGTTTGTACAAAAACATTTCCTTTAAATCTATATAATAAATTTGGAGAAATATTCAGATTCGTACTCCAGTTTAATAGTACAGAAATATGCAGATAACAATTTTAAGAGCACAAGAGTAGGAAACTGCTGCCCTGGTATGGCCAAAGATAAAAGGAATTTGATTTTTTTTTTAAAAAAATATTAATTCTTATAGCTGCAACTATTAATATTTAGAAAATATCCTGATGCTACATTTAAGATGACTGTGTTTTTCTCCTTCATTTTCCTCAGAGAACCGAGCAATAAGAGGTGATCTGCCAGAGGCAAACTTTCAATTTGCTCTAGTTTGTGAAGCATTTCAGTTGTAGAGAGCTGCTGTTTAACTAGCCTCTACTGAATGCTTTAAGAGACAGGTGAAATTGAGCAAACCTCATTCCTGCAGTTACAGAACTTTCAGTGGCCAACTTGACATTTGACTGCTTTTATTACTGCATGCCTTGACAGATACTTTAAGAGAAAAGGTGCAAATTTGATAGGAAACAATGTAGATTTAAGACATAGTAACCATTGTCACTTGATTCAACATCCTGGAACAGCTAGCCTTTCATCTATCTCCGAGACCGCCTTCTGCCACAGATTCCCTCCCACAGATCGGTACGCTCCCACAGAGCGGGCCTCCTCAGGGTGCCGTCGGCCAAGCAATGTCGGCTGGCGACCCCCAGGGGGAGGGCCTTCTCTGTGGGTGCCCCCACCCTCTGGAACGAGCTACCCCCCGAGATCCGGACAATCCCGGATCTCCTAACCTTCCGCC
>NW_015391636.1:20321-23695 GCF_001527695.2 Protobothrops mucrosquamatus | reverse complement strand
AAAGTAAAAGTCTCGTTTCTGTTTCCATGTTATTTTGGTTATTGTTGCTTCATCAACAAAGAGAAGAACAGCTGCAATGTGATTCTACTGATTTATTTGATATATGGTTATGTCTAATTTATCAGATAACTATAAAATAATGAGCAGCAGTTTTTAAAAAGAAGATAATTTGAAGCACTGTGTGTGAAATTTGAAAAAATTGTCTTCTAGCAAACCAATATTGGAATTATGTATAAAGATGAACATCTCAAGGTCTATTTGTGTACTTGCTGCTGTGATCTACACTGAGTCTCTGAGTTTGGATTCCAAAGTGACTTCTTGAAGATCTGCAGCACCTTGTTCGTTTTTTTTTTCTTCAGACTTCTGAGCTACTTCTGGCCATAACTGATGAAAAGTAATGGCAGTTTCCTGTCATTTTGAGGCGGAAAACTAAAAAATAAGTCCTGGAACAGGCAGATTCCATTTTTAAAAATGAATGCTCCACAAAACTTCACTCTTGGATGAACTTGATTAGTTCTACACAGTCTATCATAGACAATATTTGCCACAATTATTCAAAGAAATGAATGTATTCCATCTCTGTCAACTACAATAGCTCCGAGTGAAACTGAGAGAACTTCTCTGGCAAGTATGAAAATGAAATTTAAAAAAAAATCACTCCCAAGAACCAGTTTTGCCCACAATATTACAGTGATGGTCTCGCATTCTAGTTCATATTTGGCCAACTATTTGGTTTAAAGGGATTTATCAAAAGAGAAAAATCTAGCTAAGTTCTGATCCATCTTAATTGTGGACTATATGTGAACTTCACAAAGACTGATAAAAAGAATATCCCCATAATAGATGGTCTATATTTAAAAGTAAGTTTTTGGTTTTATTTTTTTTTCCTGCAGTACAGAAGAGGAATTCAAAAAGCATAGTTAGAAACAATAAAAATAAAAATTCCCTTGCATCAGATTTGACTTCCAGGGATTATGTGGTCACATTCACATCGTTTTCTTGGCAATGAATGGCAGCAATTTGTCACTGTCTCCTGGGATGTTGTTGTTGTTGTTGTTTTTTGACATTCCCAGATTAGCCTGAAATTTCTTGATCTTCATGCAACAAGAATAAGTAGGTCCAGGGCTACAGATTCATCATTTTGAACTTGTATCTTTGAATGGACAGTTAGAAAATTTCCCAGCTTTATAGAAGAGAGCACCAGTATAACCATCATAGGGCCAAGACAATAAATTCAGCAGAACCTCTTGAGCTAAACATTCTTTTTTTCTTAGAGAAAGATTTCTCCCCTACCTTCACCCACTTAAACCTTTCTGTCCATTAGATTGGACATTTTAGCCTGTAGAATGGCAACCCATTATTGGCAATTATAGCTCTCCTTCAGAAATGACTTCCACTCCTTCCAGAGAAAAAAAATGAAGCTGGCAGTAAAAATGAAACAGTACTAGATAATATCTTTGGTATCTTTTTCTGGCTTCAAGAAAAGCCATTTCACTCTCTTTTCCTCCAAACATTGGAACATTACTCTTTGGCACAACGACGTCAGCTAAGAAAAGGGTACTATTAGCTTCCTGCAAATGTATCAGGAAAATGTGTTTGTCATTGTGTCTGATAGCAGTGATTTCTTTGTCTTTATCTTCCATAAGAGCATTTCATTTAAAAGAAATGAAACTTAAATGAATGGGCCTTTTTTCTACTCATTCTGTCCTAAAGGCATCTTTATACAAATATCTTAAAGGTAAATTGATTTGGGGGTTGTTTTTATTGTTACTAGGAAGCATAATCCAGCTTACCTCATTCTTTGCTAAGAGATGCACAAGCTAAGGAAATGCTCCATGGGTTGCTGCTCAGCCAATCAGTAATTCCCCTAAAGCGGAGATGTGAACTCTGCAACTGCTCAGAGGCACTTAGATTGCTACTCTCACATCCCTTACCACTGATCATGCTGAGTGGTGTTTCAGTTCAACAACTAGTGGGCCGTACAGGCTTATCAATGGTCTGATGATCCTGGGTTTTCTCACTTTAGTCTAACCCAGGGCATCTTGTTGTGGTTAGGAACATCAGACTCCTTGACTAGGATTTAGAAGTGAAACACAAATCTCCTGATACATCATAGCTTAGGTTTTAGATTTTGATTCAACTTTACAAATATGGTGAAATAGTTTAGAATTTTTGTTGCAGACAGGAATAAAGTCATCTTGTTGCTCATTGCCAGTAAGAAAATATAAGGAATTTTTATACTCTCAGGATTTAAAGTGATATCTTATTTTTTCCAGCTCCTCTAAATTAAATACTTGGTGTGGCACTTGAAGACCTTGAAATTGAGTGTTTTTTGCATGTTTACATAGCTACCATCTCTGGCCTGGGCTCTGCTTGTGCCAACTTCAGCCTTCACAAGGAAAAAGGTAACAAGTGTCTCCTTGGCAACTAGTGAAAAATTAATGATCAGTGCTATGCTGAGCCAGAAACATTCATTTAAGGAATGTAATAGGAATACCTTTTCACTTCTTTCTAAATAGACACAAGTCAGCCATCACTTTGGGGATAAAACTGTCCATCAGAATGTATGTTAAATCTATATTATAGTAAGCATTTATCATGAATGAATGTCTTCATTCCTGAATATGAAGCCAGCAAATCCTTGCAAATTTAGAAAATAGTCACATGTTAATGAAAGAAATGACAGAGCAAAGAATACTGTAGTATTTCGTGCAATGAAAGAAAAATTACACAAAGAAACCTTTTAATAAAATAATATTCAGTATTTTGGTACAAAGTTGTGTTGAAATGAACTGTCTACAACATACACCTTATTTTCTCAAATACTCTGTGGGACTTTACTAGCCAGCTCTGCAAAATCCGTAACAAGTAATATAAGAACATTTTATTGAATGG
Organism: Protobothrops mucrosquamatus; assembly: GCF_001527695.2. Taxonomy (NCBI): domain Eukaryota; kingdom Metazoa; phylum Chordata; class Lepidosauria; order Squamata; family Viperidae; genus Protobothrops; species Protobothrops mucrosquamatus. The sequence continues at coordinate 20,800 of NW_015391636.1, read as the reverse complement.
ATTTGAAAAATTACCTTTGAGAAATAATTTCTTCCATTAAATCGTATTGGACTCATCAAGTGGCTGATCTGATTGTTGTCACCATGTGGTGGGGGTTTCTTGGTTTTTGTACTGGAGTATCATTTTTGTAGGCTGCCTGGAGTCACCATGACTGTGTTCAGCAGCCATATAAATTTTCTTAATGATAGGTAAGTAGGTAGGTGGGTAGGTAGGTGGGTGGGTGGGTGGGTGGGTAGGTAGGTAGGTAGGTAGGTAGATAGATAGATAGATAGATAGATAGTGAGTGCTTTTTGAACACCCTGTCAGCCTAAATATGGGAGAGAGAGAAGTCTTTTGCCTGCATCAGCTCAATCCAAAGCCATCCACAGGCAGCAGTCGCTTAACTGCGACATCATATATGTTTTTTCAAAATTTGGAATGCTAACAAAGAATTAAGGGAGTACTGAGATAGCTATTTCTAACCTTGTTTGGTTTTCATC
>NW_015391636.1:10142-11450 GCF_001527695.2 Protobothrops mucrosquamatus | reverse complement strand
CTTACCCAGGAAAACCACCTGGATGATCTTGGGTCAGTCACTCACTATCAGTCCAACTCACTTCACAGGGTTGTTGTTGTGGGGAAAATAGGAGGAAGAGGAAGTATTGTATGTGTTTGCCACTTTGGGTTATTTGTAAAAAAATAATAAATATATAAATATATTTATATAAATATAAATAAATAAAAAGAAAAAAAATACTATGTGTGGCTGAATTCCTCAGGAAGAGCTAAGAGGGCATCCTCCTTCCTTGCATGTCTAAAGCTAGATTCATTTTCCGAATGAGTCAATGATTTAGTAAGAACTCCACACCGGAACAAAGGACATGACTCAAAATGGAGCTGGCTCCCTCCCTTTTAAATGCTGTCCTGAGAGGGAAAACTTCCCTATGCCTGATATATTGCTCAGAGATATGTTTCCTAGACTTTGATTTGCCTGCTCTTTCTCTGGATTGGCAGGCCAAGGCAGACTTAATTGAGAGGGACTTCAAAAAAGTATTGCAGAATAAAATCTCTCCCCATTTACATCAGTCCCAAAATGTCAAGAAATAATATTAACCTGCTGTGATAAAGTGGTTGTGTCATTAGGAATATTATTCTTAAGGTAATATTGATGGAGTGAGTTTGATCAGGGCCTAGTAGGAGGAGAGGGTGGTATTTTTGAAGAGGGTTTTCTGTTTTGGTTTTGCTGGTTGTGATAAGTACCTTGATTTCTGACAGGACCTGAATGATTACTGTGGAAGGAGCCAATTCAAATATACATTGTCTAAATATACTTTGTTCAAACCATGTTTTCTATGCATAAACTTTTATTTATCTTGCCTTATCATGTGCCAACCCAAAGTACTGCCTACATTAGGACAATATTTGGAAGCAATCAAGAAAATATTCAGATTAATGCAATAACCTAAAGGTCACTACTACTAATAAAAAAAAACCTAAGATAAATAGCATAATGAGAGTTTACCACAAATCAAATGAGATAACCTTGTCTATGCTTACAAGAATTTACCAGTTGAGTGTACTTTAGCAATTTTGTTACAATACGGTTTAATAAAATTTAAGAGTTTAAAACTGCTAAGAAAATACCTCTTAGTCTTCAACAAAAGAGAAAGGAAAAATCAGACTTATTTCCATTAATAGCAGTGCAAAAGAAGTATGATTAATAGGTATTGCATTTTGTGAAGGTGACTGAAGGAGAATATGATCAACATGTTAGTTAAATGGGAAAAAATGCAATTTTAAGAGAATATTTCTCAGGTACCTGAGGGCTCCAGATGGGCCTCCAATTTCATCATGTTCTGACTAT
>NW_015391636.1:0-1641 GCF_001527695.2 Protobothrops mucrosquamatus | reverse complement strand
TCTCTCTCTCTCTCTCTCTCTCTCTCTCTCTCTCTCTCTCTCTCTCTCTCTCTCTCTCTCTCTCTCTCTCTCTATCTATCTATCTATCTATCTATCTATCTATATCTCTATCTCTATCTCTATATCTATATCTATCTCTATCTCTATCTCTATCTCTATCTCTATCTCTATCTCTATCTCTATCTCTATCTCTATATCTATATCTATATCTATATCTATATCTATATCTATCTATCTATCTATCTATCTATCTATCTATCTATCTATCTATCTATCTATCTATCTATCTATATATATATATATATATATATATATATATATATATATATATATGAATGCTTTTTTCTTTTAGAGCACCCTCTTCCCCTGTCTCTTGTAGCTAACAAAGTGAGAAAGAGCATGTGACCTAGTGGCTAACATCTCTGCTTAACATGCAGACAGCCCAGGTTCGAATCTCAGAAGGGTATGTCTGGCTGATGAAAACCAAATAAGGTTTGAAATAGCTATCCCAGTTCTCCCTTAATTCTTTGGGTCACAAACTGTGAGACCACCAGGAGGTTAAAAACTACAAAAGTTTATTACTGTTAAAACATTAAAACACCTAGCTTTCGCCGGCCTCCTGCCGGCTTCGTCAGGGTGACTAGCCATCAGTGGGGTGGCTGTTTTTATAGGAGCGGTGCCTTTTGCACCCGGCTCCTAGATCTCGTGACCGGGCCCCGGTAATCCTCTTGCGTTAAATTCTTAGTTGTCCTTCCGCATACTGCTACACTCTTAACTTTCTCTTTCCCACCCCTTTTCTTTTCTTGCCTTATTTGTTCGTCAGGGGAGGGGGGAGGGGGCATCCCTCCATCCAGGGCATCACTTTGCTGTTTATTACCTCCTTTCCTCTTTCCAGTTGCCTGCGGTCTCACCTTCTTCCTCTCTTCCTTCTTTCCCATGGTGCTATCTATCTCCTTTATCACTCGTATTCCCACCACTCTCATCACTCCCTCATTCTCATCCTCAAACTCTCTCTTCTCTTCTTTCTTCCTCCCCCCTACACCCCCACTCAACCCTTCCTCCATAAGCGTGTGTGTGGCCATCAACCTTCTCCCCGCCTCCCCTCGGTGGCGGGTCATGGGGGGCACAGGCGGCGCTCCCGCATCCATTTTTGTCACCTCCCCACCAGTGGTGTCTCTCTCTTCGTACCCACTCTTTTCCTTTTCATTAATCCTCTCCTGTTGTTCCTCTGGTGTGGGGGTATTCCTTCTTACATGTCCACCTTCCTGTCGTGCGCTCCCCCCATTCTCAATCTCCGTATCACTTTTCCACAGCCTTTTCCATTCCCTCCTCTCCTCTCCCTTTCTGGCCTCAGCCCTCCAGTTGGGTCTTTCCTCCATGCGCATGTGGGTGCCGGTTTCCTCCTCTCTATCTTTCCTCTGGTGGGGGGCCATTGGGGGTGTGAGGGTAGTGGAATGGTAGTATTAGGGATGACAAGAGGTGAGTGGTTGCAACAAGAGGGTGGGTTGGATAAAGGGAATCTGAGGATAAGTAGGGACGGGGTGAATGCATGCTGTGGGAATGCAGAGAGAGTGTGGAATGAGTTACAAAGAGAAGAGGTAGGAAACACACGAAACGTTGCAACTGGAGGGAGAGAAGAAG
>NW_015391635.1:24850-34135 GCF_001527695.2 Protobothrops mucrosquamatus | reverse complement strand
CTGCGGCGGGGGGAAGTGGTCCGGAAGTCCATCCTAAGGAGAGCATGATCTGACCATGACAAGGGCTCTATATTTATCTCCCCCATTTCCAGATCATTCTGCCACTGGCCAGAGACAAAAATTAGATCTAGTGTGTGTCCTCCCGTGTGAGTGGGGGCATGAACTAATTGGGTCAAGTCCATGGTCGTCATGGAGGCCACTTCACCTTTTAATCCTTATGTTATTTTTTTCAAAGTCTCTTAATCACCCTTTGTTACCTCCGGCCGTCCTTTCTCCAGTCCTTTCTCTAGTTTCAATCTCTACTTCTTGCAGCTCTTAAATTCCAGTCTTTTGTGTTTTATAAACTTTACTGTGGGCTCTCTGCTTCTTCTCGCTGCTCTCGTTCTGCTCTATCGCTCCCTTCTCCGCTCTATTCCATTTCAGTTGCCTCCTTATCGCTTTGCTTTTTCCGCGCCTTCTCTCTGCCAAATATTCCTCACCTCCTTCAGGGGTTTTCCTCGTCTCCCGTACGAAGCTGTCAGTTCTACTTTTCACTTCCCTCTCAGACTGCCGTCATCGCTTCAGGCCAGCCTAAGAGACCGGCTTCTTCTCCACCAATTTTAAAAGTGCTGCTCCTGTCTGCTCGGGTGTTTGCTTTCCACCTGGCTTCTCTGAAGCTTCCTCTTTAGTTTACCAATCTTTCCGGGATCGACAAAGCCCTTGCTGGGCTCTTAGTGAAGATTTTTTGGGATTTAGGAACAGAGGTCTGTTCCTTCACCCGCTCCACGATGATGTCACAGCCAGACGTCTCTCACAGCCAAAAGTCTCCACTAAGCGAACTGTTATAAGTCGAGGACTACCTGTACTTTATCACTTTTTTCCTTTTTTTTTTGTTCATCAAGTTTTTGACACCTTGCTAGGCGACTGGTGGTACTCGGATGTTGCCATATCCTAAAAGTGGTACAATGGGTGAAAAGGTTGAAAAGCCCTGTTCTAGCGGACCGGGAGATTCTTAGCACCCCTGCCCCATTTAAGGGGTGCCCGTACTCGGGACCATTGTTAGGTTTTGCCGCCATTAACATGATTTTCCTGGGAAATATATAGTGTAGTAGTCTTCCCTTTGCTTTCTACACTGCTGTGCACATGCTGTTCAGTCGATACTGGGGAGCCAGCTGCCACTCACCAGGCCTGTTGGTCCACAGGAGGTATTTGATTCCCTCCAACCTGCCATTACAGTATAAAAGCCATAATGGATAGGCCCCCCCCAATCCGCCACCCGGGGACGTGCTCTGTGGGGGTTCCAGGCTCCCCCTAAGAGACATATACCATTGGAAGCATTAATTAAAAATGTTTGCAACAGAGCAATTACTATAGGAAGTTGTTAAAAAAGAGAAGCAGAAGTAAATATTGAGTCTGTTGGAATGCACACTTTTTCAGCATTTGCCTAAAAGTAATAAAACTGGGAGCCAGATGAAGATATGGAAAAAGGCTAATCTTTTATTCATCTTGTAATCCATGACCATGACATTGATAGCAAGACCCCTAACACCCTGGATATGTGACATTGGAGATGCAAACAACACAACTAACATACATATAGCAGTTTTTGTCAACTCATAAGAGTTGCTATTAGTATTGGCACAGGGTCTCCTGCTTGAGCAGGGTGTTGGAGTAGAAGACCTCCTAGGTCCCTTCCAACTCTGTTATTCTGAGATGAGGAGTTGTAGTCACCAAACTGGAGTACACACATTTGGGGATGGCTGCCCTATACTAAGCCAAACTTTATCATACTATAAGACAGACAGCACAAAAACAATAAGTCACATTACCTTGATGAGTTTGAAGAAGGTTTTCAAGATGAAGATGAGGGAGATGCCACAAAGAAGAGGGGGGTCAACCTAATTTCCAAAGCCCCAGAAGGCAAGACAAGAAAAAATGGATGGAAACTCATCAAGGAGACAAGCAACCTAGAATTAAGGAGAAATTTCCTGACAGTGAGAACAATTAACCACTGGAACTTCAGAGGTTTTGGGTGCTCCATCACTGGAGGCTTTTAAGAAGAGACTGGACAACCACTTGTCTGAAATGGTATAGGCCAATCTCCTGCTTGAGCAGGGGGGTGGAGTAGAAGACCTCCTAGGTCCCTTCCAACTCTGTTATTCTGAGATGAGGATTGAAAAAAATCTCCTGAGTATAGCGACAGATGTAGCATACCAGGAAGCTGCCCTCAAAAGCCACCACCAATTTCATTAACAGTATCAGCCAAAAGCCACTCTCCACAATGTACTCAAAGCCATTATCCATACAAAACTATATGGATAGAAATGGGGGTGGGGAGGATGTGACCTGAAGTGTGATATATAGTAGAATAGATATTTGAAGCTACACAATGACACATGTGTGGCCATAACACAATATGATTGGGCAGATGGATGGAGAAGTTGTGAGGTAGCAAAAGTAACCATGCCTTTCTTTTAATTTTGGCCAGAACGTCTCTAATTTGGTGAGAACTTAAAGAATTCTAGAACAAAAAGATAATATATGTAAATACTGCTTAGAACCCAGGACCCCAAATCTATTTCAAAATAATGGCCAGCATTCCAGGACAAGGAAGATAAGCCATAAGTGACATAATGAAGGGAAAGAAATTTAATGCCTCACTCCATGGTCAGCCTTGCCTCAAGCAGGGCACCAGAGAAACATAAGACATCTCAGCAGATGAATTTTGAGAACTCTTTCATAGGTTTGAAGGAACACTATTGCCTTATTACTATAGTGCCATCAAGATATGTTAGGAAAGGTCCCAAAATTCCAACCTGCATTGCCCCTCTCACTCTTACACACACATAACTGTGGTTTAGTGAGTTTATTAATGTTCCCCAGCAATTCCCTTCACCAAAACTCAGAACTGTCCCAATTAAGCCCAGCCACGAGCAGGCCAAGATTAGTCCACAAAGCAATGGCCCAATAGTCCACAAAGCAATTGAAAGTTGCTCAAACAAAATAACTCCACCAAACTGAAATGCACACACAAGACAGCTTATGAGGCAAGAAAAGTCCACAGTCTCCAAGGCACGAATCAATTCCAAACATGGTATCAATCCAGAGTGAAGCAGGAAACACAATGGCCAAAACCACACACCTAGAAAACAAACACATTGTTCCCAGCAACGCCTTCATCTGTCTGCTGTGATAAATAGCCAGTTTCCAGTGCAGCCCATCAAGACGATTGGGGCTTTCTCCTCTCAAGTAGTCTGGCTGACCTCCGCTGCTGCTGCCTTTTCCCTGCCCTACGTGTTCTCGGATCAGGTGCAAAAGGCAGTTCCTCCTCCTCCTCCTCTTCACTGTCCATCTGCCACTGCAAGCTTTCCCCAGCTAAAACCTCCTCCAAATCTCTTCCGGACAGCTGTTCAGAGCCATCAATCAACTCAGTTCCTGACATGCCAGCAATGGGCTCATCCTCCCCTGAGCTAACCTCTGAGGAGGTATCTGGGGAGTCGTCCAAGGGAGACATCACACAACCACATAGCCAGTGAATAGAAATTCTGGGAGTTGTAGTCACCAAACTGGAGTACACACATTTGGGGATGGCTGCCCTATACTAAGCCAAACTGTATCATACAATAAGACAGACAGCACAAAACCAATAAGCCACATTACCTTGATGAGTTTGAAGAAGGTTTCCAAGATGAAGATGAGGAAGATGCCACAAAGAAGAGGGGGGGGGGTCAACCTAATTTCCAAAGCCCCAGAAGGCAAGACAAGAAAAAATGGATGGAAACTCATCAAGGAGACAAGCAACCTAGAATTAAGGAGAAATTTCCTGACAGTGAGAACAATTAACCACTGGAACTTCAGAGGTTTTGGGTGCTCCATCACTGGAGGCTTTTAAGAAGAGACTGGACAACCACTTGTTCGAAATGGTATAGGTCGGTCTCCAGCTTGAGCAGGGGGGTGGATATTGTGTAGTGGGCTTCAGTAGGCAAGGGCAGACCAGCATAGTTACAACGTTATTTATTGACTCAAACTAGAACTGGAGAACTGCAAGCAATTGCCTGTAATTTATACTCTGAGCCCACAGGGCCTTAACCAATCACAATACTTGAAAAACCCACCCAAATATGAATGTTCAAAGTTTCCCTCCAAAACAGTTGGAGTTAACAGTCAGGGTCATCTAAAGGTTAGTTTCATTTTTAGCTTCACAAGCAGTTGGAGTTAAGTTAGTTTCACTTTAGCAGGGATTAACACAACTTTATATATATTCAATACATAACACCCCTTTCCCCTAGGATAGTTATCATCCTCAGTCTGTTCAATATTCATAGTCTTTGAGATAGGCCGGGGGCCCGCAGATCCTGGTGGACTGCCGCAATGTTATTGGAGAGTCCTGTTCAAGTGGAGTATTGTCCATCTCCAGTTGAACAGAGTCGTGATGGCTGTTTAGGTCGCCTGTGAGTGGTGGCGGCTCTACGGCCCTTCGTACCTCCATTTCCCCGGAGGCGGCCACAGGTGATGTAGGCAAACTCAGAGGAAAACAGTTCTCTTGTGTGTCTGATAAAACCTCGGGATCCTCACCCGGGACTGCCGACACCATAACTGATCAATGTGGCATCTGACCATACGATCATTTTTCAGAATAACCTCGTATGGCAAGGACCCCGTTATCTTAGTTACCCTAGCTGCCACCCAAGGTGCCCCACTTCCATAGTTCCTGGTCCAGACCAATTCACCCAGCTGTAAGTTCCTGGGGGGCTTTGGTTGAGCCGTCTCTGCCGCTACTCTGTCTGGGTGAAGTCGGTCGAGCTTTGTGGTGAGCCGGCGACCCCACCTCAGCTCTGCTGGGCTGCGACCAGTTGCTGTACTGGGAGTTGTGTGTTGACACAGGAGGAAGTTTGCCAGGCGGTGATTCCAGTCCCCAGTCATCATCCGCTGACCGTTCGGCCTGACCGTTGGTGGAATGGAACGGATGTTACGTGCCGAATCATGTTGGCATTGAGGAAAGATTGAAACTCTCCTGCCGTGAATTGTGCCCCATTGTCGGACATGATTACATCTGGCAGACCATGTGTGGCGAACAGCCGGCGCAACTCTTGGATGACCCTGTGATGACCAGGACTTAGGGGACAGTATCAATTGTGAATACGTACAGATGGGACATTTTAAGGCTAATTATTTAAAAATTATTCCGCATTTTTCCTTTCCTTACCAAGGCATTGGCTCTGACAATGGGCCCCACTTTATCTCTGATATTACCCAGCGGGTGTCACAGGCCCTGGGTATTGATTGGCAGCTTCATTCAGCCTACAGGCCACAATCCTCGGGGTGCATGGAGGAGGCTAATGGCATTCTTAAACGTCATCTTGCCAAGCTTGCTCAGGAGACACATCTTACTTGGGTCCAGGCACTACCCCTCGCTCTTTTGCGTGTGAGAACTGCCCCTGGGCAACCTCTTGGCCTGTTCCCTTTGAGATCATGTATGGTCGGCCCTTTCTTATCACTCTTCCTTATCTGCTTCCCTACCTGTTTTTGGAGACCAGGCCCTCAGGGAATATATACACTCTCTTGCTAATAATGTTTCTTCCATTTCTCAAGCTGTTCATGCCCTCCATCATCCAGGATTGGATCATCCACTCCATCCTTTCCTTCCTGGTGATTGGGTGTTTGTCAGATCCTGGACTGATTCTGGCCCTTTGGCTGAATGCTGGAAAGGACCCTTCGTCGTCGTTCTCACTACCCACACAGCGGTCAAGGTTGCTGGGATTCATGCTTGGATTCATCACACTCGCCTTCACTCTTCTTCATCACCTTCTGACGCTGAGGACCAAGTTGCTTGAACTGTGGCCCCTGGTGCTGGGGAAGACCTTGGTCTGAAGCTCCTGTTTGAGGGCCAACGCTGATCTGTCTGCCGGGACATTTTGGTCATTGTGATACCTGTGCCCGCTGGGCTTCTACATGGGCAGTTTCCTCTCACCGGCCTCCTGCTTACTCGCACTGCAGGCATCGCTCCTCTCTCTCTTGGCTGGCGTCTGTTTTTTTTTGTATGGGTTGTTCATCTTTTCTTTTTTGTTACCCTGTCTTGTTTTTCTTTCCCTACTCCATGCTTTCTTTCTTTTTTGTGGAGCCTGATCTACCCTTAGGGGGGGATTTTGGGAAGGGTGGTCAAGTTGGAGGTCGGGTTCTGGTCATGGTCAAGGTATGTGACATGACTATGGGGACAGTTGCTGTGGACTGGGATGTACAATCTGACACACCCTCCAAGCATGAACTCTCTTGTTGCTTTGCCCCCCCATATCTCGGCAAGGATGGTTTCTTCTTACCCATGGTTGGGTGAGTCCAGATGCTTGCCAGGAAAACCCAAAGACCCCATCACATGTATCTCACCCTGGAAAGTTAGTACCAGGACTTCAGCCAGATGCTTCCCATAACACTGAGGTTGGACCTAAAAGGGGTACTTTGCACGATAAAGCCCAAAGTAAGACGTCTGATATGCTGCCTCCAGGAGAAACCAGACATCGGGAAGGGGTCCTGTCATTGTCAGTTGATCATATCTTGGCACAACAGCCACCTCCTTCTGATTCTGTACCTGAACTGTCTGGGGAATTACAGACATCGTTCCCCGTCATTCCCAGTAAAATAGAAGGCCGAGGTGGTCCCCGATTTCCCAGTCCCTCTTTAGGAATTTGGGGCTCCAACACCCATATACAAAATATGCAAGCATGGGTTAAGCTTTTGAATGTAACAAATTGCTGGATCTGCACACATATACCCCCCACTGATACACATGGATTGGTCATGAAAGCTACACCCTTAGGAGCCTTTATGTTCAGCATGAACAATGCAACAAAGGGCTGGACACTTCCTGTGTTTGGGGCAGGAAAGCTGCGGATTGCTAAACTAGGGGCACATATACAGCACCCTGCAGCAGCTTGCCTTAGTCATTTTAATTCTTCTTCCAGATATAAGTTAGGGATCTATGCACCTTGCACAGTCACATGGAAGGTCAGTACTAGCATGTGGGACGATTGGCATAGATGTCATCAGACCTTTGGCCTTGACTACAAGAAGGGCCCCTCTGCTCTCTGTAGTTTGTTTGCAGCAATGGGACTCATGGCTTATATGTCTGGTGTTAGAGCTTATATGCCTGAGAGGTTGGAAGGCAAACCAAGCATTTATCTTGCTATCCACCTGGACTGATGGTTCCTTTGTGGTCTGTTTGCCTATGAGTCTTTGCCAGCTTACTGGTCTGGTACATGTACCATAGGAATTAGGAAATACCCTAAAGATCTGAAGATTTCTACTGATACTGTATGGGAGGTCTTCAATGGTATATTCTCATTTCTTACCAGTGTCATGGTTCCGACTAATGGAACACTTCAAAGAACTTCCAGGCATTGTTTATCCTAAAAAGTCTTTAATCATGTAAATACAGTGTCGGCAAGGCATGGAGGATGCCAAGATCTGAATTCTCCTCCCCTGCACATAACATTCCAGCCTATTCCCCTCCTCTATTTTGCAGTCATAAATCACGTTCTCCAATCAGCCTGAAGGGCAAAGGTTCACTTCCGTTCTGTAGCTCGCGTATTCCTTATCTTAATTACTCCCTACACACATTCTTTCTCCTCCCCTCCCAGCATCATCTTAGTTAATTCTAAAAATACCAGACAGTTCTGCATATTTTGTCAAAACAAGAATATCCAATATTAGCAGTGTTGACAACCAGTTGGCTCCCAGGATGGGGATGGTTTAGGGAATTATTCCTTGGTCTTCCCTTTGTAGTATTCCTTGTTCTTGTTTCCTGCTGTGTCCTTCACTGCTTGCCCCTAGTCACCTCTGCTTGTCCTAAACTAAGCAAATATTTTGATATTCCATTTCCACTGTTTTCTTATGTATTTTTTGATAAAATTCTTCTTGTTTATTATTCGGTGCCTAAATTGCTACCATCAATGTCTGTTTTTGGTTTAACGTCATTTCCACCATTAGTATTCTTCCTTCTTCATCTGTATAAATTTGTTTGGGGTTCATTGTTTCTTTAATATATAAAGCTACTCCTCTTTTCTTTTGTTGTGCTGATGAAAAGAAAAGCTTCCCAATTTTTGGACATTCCAGAAATTTATAATGTTGTCTTTTAATATGTGTTTCTTGAAGGCAAACTATATCCATTTTTAGTTTTTGTAGTTGTGTAAAGATTTTTTTCCTTTTTAAGGGGGAGTTCAATCCATTTATATTCATTGAGAGAATCCCATTATCCTTCTCCATCTTGTTCAATTATAGTTAGATTTTATTCTTCTAGTTGTTCTTATCAGTCTCTGTTCTTTTCCCTTTGCCCCTTCTTCTTGATTTATGTTTTCTGTGTCTTCTTCTCTTTGTTTGGCCGCCCCTTCTATTGCTGTCTCTTCCTGTTTTCTAGATGCCCATTCTGGTTGAAATTCCAAGCTTCCTTCTTCAAAAAAACACTGTCTCTCATAAAATTCCATTGCTTTAAAGACAGAGTCCAATCTGTATCTTTTGGAGTCCCAATTGAATAGTATCCCCTCCGGCATCAGCAATCTAAAATTCACTCCTTTTTTAATTAATTTTTTGGTCAAGAATTGATAGTCTCTTTGTGAGTCCTTTATCCTCCTAGGTATCTGCTTCAAGACTACAATTTCTTTTTCCTTGTATTGCAGTGGGTCATCTCTGACTCTTCTCAATATCTTATCTCTTGCTGATTTTTTGACAAATCTAATGTGAACCTCTCTAGGGACTTTGTTTCTTCTTGCATAACTTGAATTGACTCTAAATGTTTGATCAATCTCTCCTTCCATTTCCTGTTTTGCAATTTCCAACTCTCCAGCCAGCAGTTCTGTCATCAAGTCAGCAAGATCTTCTTCCTTGTCTTCCATTATGTTCTGAAACCTTAAAAAATGAGATGCCTTTTCCATTTCCAAAACCGCTATTGAGTCTTCCAATTCTTTATTTGCCTGCATCAATTTTTGATTTTCTTTTTTTTTTTTCAACAAAATTTTTATTGGTTTTTATTTAACATGGTGGCAAGGCCATCAATTAATCAAAACAAAATCATACTTATACAATTCAAATTATTTCAATATAATTAACTCAGTTATACGTATGAATAATCTATTATTATTTTAATGTATCCTACTTCCCCCTTAAGTCTATACTATTAACTCTATTTCTATACTCCCTCCCACCCCCATCCCCCCTAACCCCCCCAGACTTCCCAGAACTGATTACAGGATTAAGCATTCATCTTCCCAAATCTATATAAAACTACCCAATATAAACTAATCTAATATAAACATACTT
>NW_015391635.1:10219-24723 GCF_001527695.2 Protobothrops mucrosquamatus | reverse complement strand
ACTCTTAAGAAATAAGCAATAATATCCCCCAACTGCTTCCCTTGAAATGCAATACCATAATTTTCCATTTCTATAAGTATTTCTTTAAAATTACATCCCAAAGTCACAGCTAAGTCCATCACTGCCTCTTCTCTGTATCCTTGTAAATTTTCTTTAGTTGTTTCCAATCCAGTTTCCGCTTTTGCAGCTATTTCTTCCATTTCTCCCTCCTTCCATAAAGAAAAATCCAAATCTTCCTCTTGAATCATTTCCAGTCCAATTTCTACTTTTACAGGCTCCACTTTTTCCTCCATTCCGACCTCTATGTAATCTGCAGTACCATGCAAAGCAGATATTATATTTCAAAACCTTTTATAAATCTTCAAACGAAGCCATCGATGAGGATAAAGAAGAGATGAATTCAGAATTAGACTGTTGAAAATCTTTAAACAAAGCGGAAGTTCCATTAAACAAAGCCATTTTTCAAGCTTCTTTAATCCAAGCCTCGAAGAAAAAAAAAGAGGGGGGGAAATCCAAAATCCAAATCCAGAATTCTCTCCATTAAAAGAAAAAAAAATAGTCACCAAAACTTTCCATAAACCCCAAAAAATATGTCAATGTTACAACCCTAAGCCAAGGGGTAACAATTTTCCTCTTCATTCAGCGCTGCAGGAAAGTGAAAGTTAAAAAGGAAAGTCACTCTCATCTATAGAGAAACGGCAAACCGCAGCCATTTTTTTCCCCTCATTTCAACTTAACTTTAAAGAAGATGTTAATAAATTGAGTTAAAGTCTTAAGTTACTCCAGTCCAGTTTCCCCTGGTCAGTTCCGTCTGCTTATTTTTTGCTCACAATTCTCTATAATTTGCAGAAGTGGAGGCAACGACTGGCTTTGTTCCCCCCAAAAAAGGGAACAAAGGCGCTTGGGAGACGGAGATCTCCCGGACTCCGGAGGAGTACCCAATTTCGCTCTCCCAAAATAAGGGGAGAGCTTTTGGGACTCTACTCCTATCCAGGAATACTCACCTCGACCCCTTCGCCTGGGGCACAAGGTTCCAAGCCGCTGAACAGCTGTTGGCCGCTGTTCATGCTGGCTCTGACGCCTTCCCAAGGGGACGGCTCTGAAAGAGCCGCCATCGGCGCGCCGTCCCACCGGAAGTCCATCAATTTTTGATTTTCATCTTTTATTTCTTCCAGCTTTTGATCTGTTTCTACTGATTTATCTTCTACTTTCTGAATCCTTTGCTCATTCTTTGTAATCTTCTGTTGAAAGTTTTCTAATTGGGATTTCAGGTCATAAATTTCTTCCTTCATTTTATCAAAGTTACCTTTTCTCTCTTCATGATTTCTCTTTGTGTCTTCTTTGTGTGAGGTAATAGCCTCCTGGATTAGTTGTAATGTGGTTTGCATTTCCTTCTGGAAGCTGTTGTTTTTTTCTTGCTGTAACATAGCATCAATTGATCTCTGATACACAGGACTGGGGGGTAGTAGAAAATGGCGCTGAGGATGGTTTTTTGCTAATTTTAGCTAGATTAGGAACACTCATTTTTATTCCCACCCTCCAGACTGTCTCAGTTCTATTATATTCCCCAGTTATCAATCTTATACAAAGCCTTCAATCTTATAGTCAATATTACAATATGTCCTTTAAATTTGTTTCAAAAAAAATTCTTGTAGTCTTTATCTGTAGTCTCTTGTAATACAATAAGCTCCCCCAAACATGGGGAGAAAGGAGGAAAGAGAGTTCTGTCTTTCATTCTCAACTCCAAATAATTATCCAAAAGTCCAGCATTATCAATCAGCTCCAATTTGTAATACAAAAAGTCCTGTTGTGTAAAGTTAATAGTCCACAGGGGCTCCCCCAAAGGGAGTCCTGAAGAGTCAGATTTCTTTTGTCTCCAGATAGTTCTTGAAAATAACGATCTATAATCCAATAGGTTCCCCATAAAAAAAGGGAAAAAAAGGGAAGAAAAAATTTATAATCCACTTTTGTCTTTCAGCACCAACTCCAAGCAGTTATCCAATAAACCAAAATCATCAGTCAGCCAAGATTTGTAATCCTCAAGGCCCTACTGTTCCAAGTTAATAATCCATAGGGCCTCTCCCAAAGAGAATAACCAAAGGTCAGATTTCTTCTGTCTCTGAATAGTTCTTGATACTGCAGCTCAAGCGATGTTTATAATCCAGGAAAGCCAGCTGGCTTCAGAGTAGTTTATATTTATAATCCATCCTACAGAAAAACAGCCCAAAGAGTTCCTCTTCTTTTCCAGCTGCAATTGCAAGGCTGAGAAGTTCAGGCACATCAAAGAGCCTAGCTTGCTATCTCTGTCTGGGCTTCAAGCCAAGGTCATTCTTTCCAAACAGAGTGGAAAACAAAAAAAAGTCTTAGTGCTGTTCCTCTTTTCCACCACTAGATGTCAATAAAAGTCAATCTTTCAACCAGGACTTATTTCTCAAGAGTTCAGTCTGATATTTTTCAAAGCAAATAAAGTTTCCAATGTATTTTGAATCTCCCAAATTTTTCAGTGTTACAATGTAGTGGAAAATCACGATACTTACTTCAGAAGACAAGACCATGAAGGGTTGGAGAAAACAGGTTTATTTGTGCAAAGGTTCAGAGCATTCATATGACAAATTCTGAACCCTGGGCTACTCCCAGAGTGTCATTCTTATACAGCTTGTCACCCACGCTTCACCCTAGGGATGACTTCTTATCTACCTTTAACACACTAAAAGAGAGAAGTTTATATCTTGAGACCACACACATAGGAAAAGGGAAGTTTATACAATTGGCAGAAAACCACACTGCCCTACACGCGTAATATCTTACACCATCTGAGACTTTCGGTTGGCACTTCTTGTAACACATCACCTCTGTTAATTAAAATGTTGTTTATAGTATTTTTCCATCTCCCTTAATGGCATATGTAGGGCTATATGTAGGGCTCAGTCCTTTTGGCACGAATGGCATATTTCATCTGCCTCAACAACTTTAGATTATTTCCAATTTGGTTTTATAATCTGACTATTTTTCTCCCCAAAGATGTAAAACCACTGCCATTCTTCTAGGGGGAGGGGCACCAAGAACCTGCCCCCCTTCTTGCTTCTGGGAGCTTTGCTTTTTGGGATTCTTTTCTCTAGGGAATTTTTTTAAAATAATAGAGCAGGAAAAATACTCTCACCAAGTTCCAAACGTGTTGCTTAAATTTTGCTAGTTGGTGCTTTTCCCCCCGGCTTTCAGTAACTTCTGACTGTCTGCCAAACTTCAGCCAGTCTTTCACCTGCTGGTTCAGAGGGCTTCCTCAGATCGAATGGATTGACCACCGTCTCTCCATGATCTACGAGGTTCCCCTCCTTTAGGCCCTTTTCAGGCCCCCAGCAGGACGAAGTCGAACGTAGGAGGCAGAGCCCTGCTTCCCTGCATCTGTCTCGCTATGACGCAAAACTGGAAGTCAAACTACATTTCACAACAGGCATCTCAAATACAAAGCACAAAGAAGGTATAAAAACCCACCCACTCTCAACTCCATTTTGTCAGCTGTCCCAGAACTGCATGCTGTTGCTGGTTCTGCTCATCAATAAGCAAGAAACTTCAGGGGAAATATTCTATCCTGCCTCTTTTAATATTCCCCCCACCCCAGAGAAAGAAATATTTTGGGGAATATTAAAAGAGGCAGGATAGAATATTTCCCCTGAAGGAGAAATGGAGAAAAAAATCTTAACAAAGGCAGAAACAGCCCCTGTCTCCCTTCCTCAGGCAGAAACATGAGGAGGCCAATGCCACAGGGCCTGCTGGAGCAGCAGCCCCACGAAGATGGAAAGCCCCCCCTTGGCGTGAAGTCCGACAGAGACGCCCAGCAACTTGGATTCTTTGGGGCCCATGTCCTGACTTACATGCAGGAATGTGGGCCAGAAATCCCCACTGAGGGCGCCAAAGTGTGATGTGTCATGCTGACACTGGAAGGAGCAGCAGCTCATTGGATGGTGACATTCCACAACGCAAACACACCTGGACTGAGAAACTTTGACCCATTTATGACAGCGCTCTGCCACTGTTTTGAGGACCCTTTGGCGGACTGAAAAGTGAGAGACCACATCAAAACCATACAGCAGGGCCATAAAGCTGTGGCAGAGTATACCGAGGAGTTTTGCGATTTGGTGTGCTGACTCAACTGGCCAGAGGACATTCTCGTGAGCTGTTTCAAGGACAGGTTGAACAACGACCTGTATAATGCCTGCATTGCAAGGGGAGCTCCTGACAACCTCCATGACTGGTGTGTGCTGGCTGAGGAAGTAGAGATTGACCAGACCTGGAATAAGTACCACGTGGCAAAGTTGTGGAAAAGATCACTCCAGAGAAGAAGGAAGCATCCAGACCCCAAGCCTTGCAAGCCTGGTCTACTGCCTGCTTTAAATGTGGCCAGGAGGGGCACCAAGTGGCAGAGTGCATGACCAGCCACCCAGCCAAGAAAGAAAGTCCAACTCCCATGGGGAAACCCACCAAGGTGCAGCCATGGGCCAAAGAAATGGCACTGAAAGGGGTGGAGGTCATGGAGTTCACCTCATCAACAAAAAGGGCTGAGGGAACTCCAACCCCACCAGATGATGACCAGGGATTGATGGACACTGACACAATGACCCCCTGGTAAGTGATCCAATCACACCTGTGACTGTCCCCATAGAACTAAGCTTCCCAGGGTCAGGTCTGAAAGCCAATTTGAGGGCCTTGCTAGATTTGGGTTGCACCAGGTGCTTGGTGAACCTGACTCTGGTGGAGAAACTGGGAATCCAATTAAGAAGACTAAAAGTCGCAGTCGTGTTTTGCCAATTATATGGCTCCATTGCGGGAGGCATCCCAGCCACTTTCTCCACCAAGCCTATAGGGACGCAAATGGGGGCCCATTCAGAGGTCTTGAGTTTCATAGTAGCCCCTGGGATGGAGAGACCTCTAGTCCTAGGGTTAGCATGGCTGAAAAAAATGGAACCCTTATGTGAATTGGAGAAAGGGGCTATTAAAATTCCGAGTGAGTCATCCCTCCCGAACACAGCAGAAGATTCCAAAGGCAAGCGCTCCTCGGCACAAACTAGGGGCTGCTATGCAGGGGAAAGATCTCCCAGCCATCCTTAACAATACCGAGACCTCAAGCAGGTGTTTAGCGAAAAGGGGTTGGACGAGCTTCCTCCCCAATGGCCTACTGACTGTGCCATAGAAATCCTACCGAGTGCCAAGCTACCAAAATCAAAGCTGTACTCAATGACCCCTAGAGAGTTACAAGAACTGCAATTGTTCAATGATAAGAATTTAGCCCGAGGCTTCATCCAACCAGCCCAACCTCAGTTTGCAGCCCCTGTCTTATTCCAAGAAAAGAAAGATGGGACCCTTTGTCTATGTGTGGACTATAGAGCAGGGCTTTTCAGCACCTGGCAGGTGGTATACGACCCCTAGCCAAGTGAAGCGGGAGAGGGAAACAGCTAAAGCAGTGCCGCACAGACCTGGAGGAGACCAGCTGGAACTGCAGGGCTCGGCAGAAGCCCCAGGATCAGCGTGTGGGGCTGCATGCTGGTTGGAGCTTCTGAAATACCCAGAAGAGAAAAGGAGGAAGAGGAGGACAGAGAGAGGAGAAGCTATAAAAGGAGCAGGTTTTGGCAGGAGAGAAAAAAAACACATGGAGAAAGAGAGAAAAGACAAGAGGCTTTTGTTAGCAAAGCGGTGAGGAGAGGGCGAGTGGCCTTCATGAGCGAAGGGTGAGTGAAATAGTGAGCGAGGGGCTTGTGCGAGCAACATGTGTGTGAATGGAGCAAGAGACAATCTTGTGAGAGCAACATGTGTTTGAATGGAGCAATAGAGAACCTGTTGCGAGCAATGTGTGAGTGAATGGAGTGAGAGAGAAGCTTGTGCGAGGAACGTGTGTGTGAATGGAGCAAGAGAGAAGCTTTTGCTAGCAATGTGTGAGTGAACAAAGCTAAATAGAAGCTTGTGCGAGCAACATATGTGTGAATGGAGCAAGAGAGAAGCATTTGCGAGCAACATGTGTGGGAATGGAGTGAGAGAGAAGCTTTTGCGAGTAACGTGTGTGTCATACCTCTGTCCGAGCCTGAATCCGAGGAAGACATGGAGTTAGAGCAGGACTCTGTTGAGGCCCAGAAGGGGGTGTCTGTGGCTTCAGAGGACTGTAGGGTGGAGCAGGCTGAGGCAGGCCAGGGCACTTCAGGTTTGGAACAGAGAAGGCAGAGTTCAGCCGAGAAGCAAGCCCCCCCACCTGATCCTAGAGCAAGGAGAGCAGAGAGGAGGAGAAAACAATGGAGGCAGGCTCAATTGCTCAGGAGGAGAGTGTCCCACCCCACTCCACAAGGCACACCTGGGGATTAAGATTTAAGGAGACGCTGTGGGGTGGGGCATTTGCCGGGAACAAACGTGGTATCTTGAGATAGTTGTGAATTGTGCTCTTGTCTTTGTTTAACCTGGACACTTTGAATTCCGGACCGGTTGGTTTCCTGCTTCACGACCACAGACTGCATTTATGAGTCTCTCCTTGCAGTCTGCAGGCAAGCTGAGAGTTAAAAGGACTCATTACGTTTCTGTTTTGTTTTCTTGTTATCTATCTTGCCTTGAGGACATTGTAAACTTCTCTGGCTGTATTGAAATTGCCTTTAGCCAGAGGCAGCTGAAAGGAACGTGTGTATGTGCTTTGGTTGAACTCTTGCCAGCATATGTGGGAGCTTTTGGGGAACATTGGCAGTGATTAAAGGACTGTTTCTCTTGCCAGGTGACTGCTTTGCCTCCGTTCGGGGCCATGGGTCATCACAGTGTGTGTGAATGAGAGCAAGAGAGAAGCTTGTGCAAGCAACGTGAGTGTGAATGGAGCGAGCAAGAAGCATTTGCGAGCAACGTGTGTGTGAATGGAGCAAGAGAGAAGCTTGTGAGAGCAACATGTGTGTGAATGGAACAATAGAGAACCTGGGGAATGAATCTCCCTTCCCCAAGTCTGATTTCTACCAGCTGGGGATTCCAATAGGACTGAAAGTCGCCTCAGAGAGGTGACTGGCCAAAGGGTGAAACTTTGCAGATCGCGGGCCAGCAATAGCTGGCCCGCTTGATCCAAAAAAGCCCTCGGGACCGGCAGGAAAAAAGGCTGACCACACCCATGCGGTCTGCCAGAAGCAGATGATCGTCGGAGACAACGAACTTTAAAGCGGAAGGCAAACAGCCGATCTGGGTGAGACTACTTTTCTTATCTCTCTACAAGTGGATACCAGTTCTGTGAACAGCATTCCAACAGCATTCAAAAACAAAGCCCCTAGCTCCAGGGAGGGGGGGTGTTCCTTACCCCTCCCTCCTGAACTATAAGCAGCGGTTTAAGCTTTGGGGAAATTAAAACTGACTTATAACAATATTGTGAAGCTGACTGAGGCATAAAAGAAGGATAACTTGGAAAACTTTGGGTTTTATAGATCCTTTTTGTTTGTTTCTTATTTGGAAACCATCGGGTTTTTAACTTCTTAAACTTTTTCAAAGTATGGTGAGAATGGACATCTAATGACCTCTAGTGGCAAAACTGAGAACTACATGCAGTTTGCTCTGATTGGAGTAAAACTTGGCTGTATGCCCAGACATTGCTTATATTTTAAACATCTTGGTGTCCATGGAATCTGAAGTCCTGAAGATTGTGGCTGGTAAAGAAAGACTCTTTTTGAATTGTCCTGTCTTACAGGATGGGTTACAATTATAAATAAAAACTGTGTTTGAAGTCATCGGACTTCCCTGGATTACAAATACAGCTTGACCTGGAATATTTACAAGCTGTTCTGAAAGAGTAAATAACAAGAAACCCCTCCGAACAAAATACTTTGGATTACAAATTTTGGTATATTTTTTTTCTCTTTTTTCTTTTTCTTTTTTCTATTTTTCCCTTTTGCCCTTCTGCTCTTTTTTACTACTTACTATTTTTATTGTTTACCTCTCCTATTTGTTAGGAGCTTATTGGATTATAAATTTTGACTTATTTGGTGGATTACAACGTATGATTTAAAGAAAAAGATGAGCGCTCCTAACTTATCTAAGGTTGGAAAAAAAGGATCTTCTGCTCCCTCTTCGGTTTCTGCAAGTCCAGTCTATCAGAGATCAATTGCTACAATGCTTCAACAAGAAAAGACTGTTACCTTGCAAAAGGATACTCAAGCATCTCTACAAGCAATTCAAGAGGTAATACTACTCACATGGTGGTCACATGGTGGTCACATCGAAAAACATTGAGGAGTTGAAAAGTGATTTTGATAAAATGAATCAAAAAATTAACAATATGGATTCTCAATTTGAAAATTTTAAACAGATGATCACAGATAATCAACAAAGAATCCAAAAAATAGAAGATAAATCAACTGAGGTTGACCAGAAACTAGAAGTTTTAAAAGATGAAAAGCAGAAGTTGATCCAAATAAATGAAGAACTAGAAAACTCGATAGCGGGGATAGAGATGGAAAAAGCCTCATACTATTTAAGATTCTAAAACATAATGGAAGATAAGGAAGAGGATCTCCTAGACTTGATAACTGAATTATTGGCAGATGCATTAGGAACTGGGAAACAGAAAATGGAAAGACAATTAGACCAGATCTATCAAGTCAACTCAAACTATGCTAGAAGAAATAAAGTCCCCAGGGAAGTGCATGTTAGATTTCTTAAAATATCTACAAGAGACGAGCTTTTGAGAAAAGTAAGAGATGAACCTTTGAAATACAAAGAAAAAGAAATTGTAGTCCTCAAACAAATTCCTAGGAGAATAAGAGAATCCCAAAGAGGATATCAGTTTCTAACCAGGAAATTAATTGAAAAAGGAGTGAACTTCAGATGGCTGATTCCAGAAGGGATTTTAATTTACTGGGTGTCAGGGCCCACTTTAATGCCTCATCCCAAGAAAGCAGAACTCATGGAAGCAGGCTCTTCCAAAAGGAACTTTTATTAGGAGAAGCTGATAGCAGGCATACTAGACAGGATCTGAGGTTTTCCCATGCAGATCGATAGGTTAAATTGTCCCCAAGCAAACCCCACCCCATAGTTCATCCGGACGGTTCAAAACGAGCACTCCCCAGGTGTTAAGTTCATCGTGGGAAAGGGGAGATAACATCAGGCCAGCTCTGGTTGTAACAGCGATGTTTAGGCAAATCTTCGTACCTTCTCTTGAGAGCGGAGAGATAAGCCAGTTGCCGGAGGTTGCATTCCTTTCTCCCTCCCCCTTTTCTAGTTGACAGTTTAGGGAGAGGAAGGTACAGAGAGAAATAATGCAGGAAAGCAAAGTGTTACATTGTAGCGATAGAGGAAGCTAAGGCAATAAACCCGCAATCATTCCCCCCTCCCCTCCAGGAGTATGGCAGAACCCAGGGCGAGAACAGAATGGAATTTGGGTCAGAGGAAGAAGACCAAGGGAAGTATGAAATCAGATAGATATGGGTTCTGACACTGGGATCCGAAAAAATATAGACTGGACACGCCACTTAAAGCAATGGAATTCTTCGATAACCACAGAACATTTTTGGAAAGAGGTGACCCTGAATCCGGTACAAAGAGAGAAACAAAGAAACAGGAAGAAATGGCAGTAGAAGGAGCAGTCAAACAAAGAGAGGAGGAAGAAATTAAAAACACATATACAGAAGAAGGAGCAAGACCAAGAGATCAGAGACAGATAAGATCAACTAGAAGATTAAGACCTAGATATAACGGAAAGAGATGGAGGAGAGTGGGATTTTGTCAATGAATGTAAATGGACTAAATTCTCCCTCAAAAAGGAGAAAAATCTTTACATGATTACAAAAATTAAAAATGGATATAATTTGCCTTCAAGAAACACACATTAAGAGACATTATAAGTTGTTAGAACAACCGAAAATTGGTAAACTTTACTTGCATTAGCACTTCAAAAGAAAAGAGGAATAGCTCTATACGTTAAAGAAATGATGAATCCCAAACAAATTTACGCAGATGAAGAGGGGAGAATATTAATGGTGGAAATAATGATGGATCAAAAACAGATACTGATGGTAGCAATATATGCACCAAATGATAAACAAGAACAATTTTATCAAAAAGTATATAAAAAAATACTAGATTTAAACTATCAAAATCTTTGTATAATGGGAGACTTTAATGCAATAACAGATGGAACTTTGGACTACAAAAGCGCCAAACAAGGGAGAAAAGGAGGAAATATATTACCTAAAGCGTTTTTAAAAATGACAGAAGAACTCTGTATCCAAGATATATGGAGAGAAAAAAATCCAAAGAAATTACAATATACATTTTACTCAAATGGATATAAATCATGGTCTAGTATTGATATGATATGGACATCTTTCAAACTTAAAATGATGATACAAGAAGTTGAGATAGAAACTAATGTTTGGGCAGACCATAACCCAATAAAGATGACTTGGAAAGGAACTAAGAAAAAATTAAGATGGTCCTTGAATAAATCGATATTGAAAGAAAAAGAATTCTTACAACTAGCGACAAAGGAAATGGATTTTTTCTTCAAAATAAACAAGAAAGAAGAAACATCGCTTCAAAATGTGTGGGATACGGCTAAAGCATATTTCAGAGGGTTGGCTATAACTTACATCGCTAAAAAGAATAAAGAAAAGAAACAACTACAGTTAAAGTTGAAGGAAGAATTCAGAAAGCTAGAATCAGAATTACAAATAGATCCACAAAAGAAAATACTTAAGAAACAAATGGAGATAATAAAACATAAATTAAATTTAGCCGAGATGGAAATAATGGCTCAACAGATTAAAAGGGCTAAACAGAATTTCTTTGAGAATGCCAACGAGCCGAGAAGATGGTTAGCATATAGACTGAAAAAAGAAAAAGAGAAAAAATTGATATAATAATAATAATAATAATAATAATAATAATAATAATAATAATAATAATAATAATAATAATAATAATAATAATAATAATAATAATAATAATAATAATAATAATAATAATAATAATAATAAAAATAATATAAACAAGCTACAAGATCCAAAAGGTGAATTACAGTTTCAAAATGATACAATCAAAAAAAATATTAAAGATTACTATGAGATGCTCTATAAGGCAGAGGAAATTCCAAAAGAAAAAATGCAGCAGTACTTAAAAAAAGCAGACTTACCAAAAATTCCAGAGAATATTCGAAACATATTAAATGGAAAAATATCAGTGATGGAGATTATAGAGGCTATAAAAAGGCAAAAAAAGGACAAGACTCCTGGCCCAGATGGATTACCTGCAGAGTTTTATAACTCACTACAAGATGTATTAAGTCCGATACTGAAAGAACTGTGTAATGAAATTCTCCTGGAGGCTAAAATACCAAATACATGGACTGAAGCCAATATTACTTTAATACCTAAAGAAGACTCTGATTTAATGCAAATAAAAAATTATAAACCAATATCATTATTAAATGTAGATTACAAAATCTTTGCTTCAATAATGACAGAAAGACTAAAGAAATTTTTGATCGAATTTATACACACAGATCAAAATGGTTTCTTACCTAAAAGACAGATAAAAGATAATCTAAGAATGATTCTTGATTGAAGGAATCAGTGCTCAGTCATTGAAGGGTGCAAAAAATGGCTGCCCACTGTCTCAGTATTTATTTTTTTATACAGTTTTACAAGCAACAAAAGTTTAACATGGCAATAGCATTTTATTGGTTAAACTCCTTACCAATGCTTAAGAATATAGAAGCCAGAGGCCCAAAACAGGGAACAGTTGGCTGTAACATCCTGTTGGTGTAAGCTAGCTGATATCAGGCAGGTGAGGTCATTGTACCAGCCCGGAGTACTTTCCCACATTGCCATAGTGATGTGAAGGGAAGAGATAATGTAGAGAGAAGAAGCACGCAGGCGTCGGAAGGGCAGTTTTCTGCACACGGCCTCTACCAGACCCCCACCTCTACATCTCACTCTTTTTTGTTTTGTTAGACGAAATATCGTCGTAAGAGGGGTTAATAAAAGGATTATAATCAGGAGAGGAGCATCCTTGCAGTTGTTTATACAGGGCCAAAACTTGACCCTGAGGCAATGTGAGAGAGGATTTGGAGTTAAAAACTCTGAAACATATATTGCAAAATGAAGGGATACATTGCACAAAACAGCATCCACCAACCAAAATAGCACAAGTTATGACTGAATAATGTAGAATATTTCCCAGTAATCCTGTGGGCAACCAAGCCCAAAGGCTTTCCCACCAAGATCCTAAAGTATCCATTTTCAAATCAGAGGCCAAATTGTGTAAAATATCGACTTGGTGCTGGATGGTTCGTGAATTATCAGAAATATTGAAACAACACATTCCCTCAAAACTTTCACAACCCAAATGCTGGCGCAGAAGCAAATAATCGATAGCAGCGCGATTTTGCAAAATAGCTTTTCTCAAATCTTGCAGCTCATGGTTGATTGCTGAAATAGCTGAAGAAGTAGCATTAATTGTTTTTGCTAAATTACATGCAATAGCATTAATGTTGAGGTGAGCACGAACAGCAAGTCCTGACACACCCACTAGAGATATAGCCAATGCTACATATTCTGCTTTATTAAGTAAGGCTGTCTCAGAGTCACAAGTGCTATCTAGCATGACCCCACGTCGAGAACGGTTCGAGTGAACTTGTTGTTTGGAAAGCAAAACAGGAATTAGCCAGCTGAGGCAACACTGTGCTTCACTAATATTAGCAGGAATATAATTAAAAGTTTCTTGACCACATGTAAAAAACCATCCTTGCGGTAGCCAAACATGTCCAAAATGAAAGGAAGTCTCTTCAAAAGCTGTGCAGTTTAAAATAGGTGAGCTAATGCGACGACAGTGAGGTTTTTTACTTGAAGAAGTACAATTAACTATTTTTGCACATGTTATATTTGCAGGGATTGCTACCACCGGGGTGTGTAAAGCAATAGCGTCAGGGGGTGGATAATAAGCAGTAACCCCCCAGCTAGATATAGCTTTATAGTTAAAGTTCCCATTGAATAAAATTGTGCTATAGCCAGTGAAGTTTTGAATTACTGCAGAAGGGGTGCAAACAGGGACTAAACATGTAGAAAGCAAATTTTCCATGTCATATGCTTCAGATAAGCAAAAGACATCATTGTGTGTGATGTTAGCCAGCTGCACCCATAGATTTTGCTTCATTCGTTGCTCGAATGATTGTTTGGGTGGAATGACAGCTGCTGTTGCCAAAGGGCAGATGTTAATGATCAGACACAAACAAATGATGGCTAAGGAATTTGCAGTTAAAACCGCAAAAATGGCAGCGCACAGGTTCTCGGGAGTTTGCTCTACTTGTTGCTGTTGTAGCACTGCCTGTGCTTTGGCAGTCAAGTTCTTCACATCTCCCCATGTCACTGGCCGACTGGCATGTCGGGATCAGATTGGTCGCTGTGCCATCTGTAGAGTCATCTTGGCCATTTCTGGGGCTGGATCCAGGGACTGGTGCCACGACATCCTTGGCTGGGTGAACACAACGCGCTGGAATCCACAAAGGTCCTGTGGGAGCAAGCACAGCAGCATAGCCTCGCCCCCAAGTGATCAGAGGGACCGGTCCCAACCATGCTTTGTCGGGTAAACCCCGATAATATACCAGAGGGGGAGGCAAGCTTGTTTTCTGTTGAAAGTGTCTCTGATAAGCAGTCAAATTTTGAATGGAAACATTCAATTGGTTTAATGGAAATAATACTTTTTGGACCTGCTGTGTTATCCATGACAAATTGGGCACCCGAGAACCCTCCTTTTTATTTGTTTGTGAAGGCAGTCCTTAAAGGACCGATTAGCACGTTCCACGATGGCTTGACCCGTGGAATTATAGGGAAGACCATGAGTAAGAACAATATTCCAGGTTGTACAAAATTGTAAAAAGGCCACTGAAGAATAGGCTGGCCCATTATCAGTTTTTAAGGAAGAGGGCTTACCCAAGGCTGTAATAGCCGAAAAAAGATGAGAAATAACATGTGCAGCTGTTTCCCCTCATTGAGGCGTGGCCCAAATTGCTCCTGAATAGGTATCAATAGATAAATGAATATATTTCCAGGGAGCTAAAGAGGGAACATGGGTAACATCCATTTGCCATAGCTGATTAGAGGCAAAACCATGGGGATTAACTCCCGTGTCCCCCGAAGGAGATGCCCCAGAACATTGGGGACAGGATGAAATAATTTTCTTGGCTTGGTCAATTGGAATATGGCAAGCTTGTGCCAGCCCTCTAGCATTTTGATGAAAAAAAGAATGACTGAAAAAAGGGTCTGAGAATAGCGTGGGGAAAACATGAACTGCGGCATCTGCCTGACTGTTACTGTCAAGCCGTCGTGTCTTGGCGCTGCACAAACCAGCCAGCAAGCAGGAACGTTAGACATATGGTAGTTTAATCACTCCATGTAGGTTAAAGTCAGCACTGGGAGGCGTTTGCTCCCAATGCCTTACATAGCATGTGTTCCGGCCCCACCCTTGTGGATACGCCCCGGCCCACCCACCTCCCAAGCCACCACCCT
>NW_015391635.1:0-8499 GCF_001527695.2 Protobothrops mucrosquamatus | reverse complement strand
GGAGGCTTCATCCGGCCCCCTCCCCTCGAATCCTCTGTCGGGCCCTGTGAGGCGCAGAGTGATGACGTCAGAGGAGAGCGGCGGCATCGGCGGCTGCGGCGGCTGCGGCGGCGGCGGCGCCGGAACGATGGGTCGGTCGGCTTTCCGGGACTGCGGCTCGGGCACGGTAACCGGGGCGGTGGGGGGTAGGCCGTACGCGGCTGGGACGGCCTCGCAGGGCCCGACAGTTACCTTCATAAAGAGGCCCAGGAAGGGAAGAGTGGCTGCGTATATGAGAAATAAAATATAAATGCCTCCGATCTTGGAGCAGCTGCTGCAAAGTTAAAAACAAAGCCATAAGATTGGGGTCAATCCTGGGCATGATGTAAGCACCTGGAAGATTAAAAATAAGTTGGCACACATAATGAGAGTCAGAGATTAAGTTAAAAGGCTGTTGAGAAAAGGTGTGAAAAGCCAAGATAGCAGCAGCTAATTCTGAGCGTTGTGGTGAGGATTGTATTGCAGTGTAGGACACTTTCCAGGTATCATCAGGAGGATCCTTGTAAGCAATTGCTCCTCTCGTTCGTCCTCCATCGGAAAAAACAGTAGGAGCTTGTGGCAAGGGAGAAGGAGAAAGCAGTGGGCGGACAGGAAAGGAAGAAGTCATTAAACAAGCAAGTCGAGGATCTTTAGGCAGATGATAGGAAATAGAGGCTATATAGTCAGTTAAAGCGCATTGAAGAGATAAGTTATTCTGTAAATAAAATTGAAAATCAGATTTAGGAATAGGAAGAACAATATTAATTAAATCAGCTCCATTTCGATGACAAGCTCGAGTGCGTCCCAAGGTTATTATTTCAGCGATAGCCTGGATAAAATGTAGGATATTTTGGGATGGGGAATGGGGTAAGTACAACCATTCAATACAATATACTTTTTGTACTTCTATCACAGATAATTTACTAGTAGGAAAAATCAAAAGTGTTAACTGACAATTTTTATGTGGAATTCTGTCCACAAATTGAGTATTCAAGATGTCATTAATTTGTTCAACCATGGCAAGTGCTGCAGGTGGAACTACAATGAGATCTCCAGGTTGTTTTCCTTTGGTCAATAAATCAAATAATGGACTGAGCAAATTTGTAGGCAAAGAAAAATATGGGCAAACCCAGTTAAGGGTACCTAATAATTGTTGTAAATTGACCAATGAAATAATTTTGGGTAGGCTCAAATGAGGAAGAGCTGGGGCAGAATAAGATTGCAACATTTTATGCCCTAAATACAGATAGGGAGCATGCAGCTGTATTTTTTCTGGAGCAATCTGCAATCCATAAAGACCTAAATCATTTTGTATTTCTGAAAGCCAATTAGATTGTATCTTTGGTGCTCCAATTAAAATATCATCCATATAATGATATACCAAAGCCAATGGGTGATGTTTGCGAAAAGAAGCCAATGCTGCAGCGACATAAATCTGACACAAGGTGGGACTGTTTAGCATTCCTTGTGGCAAAACTGTCCAGTGATAGCGTTTATTAGGTTCTGAATGATTCACTGCAGGCACTGTAAATGCAAACTTTTCCTCATCAGGGGGGCATAGAGGAATGGAGAAAAAACAGTCCTTTAAGTCAATTACCATTACTTCATGATCTTGAGGAATCAAATTAGGATTCAGCGTTCCACACTGTAAAGGGCCCATAGGTTGAATACAGGTATTAACAGCTCTAAGATTGTGAAGGAAACACCATCTACCACTTTTCTTTTTTATGACAAAAACAGGGGTGTTCCATGGACTAGTGGAAGGCACCACATGACCAGCAAGCAGCTGATCGTTAACCAGCTGGTGGAGAGCCGTCAATTTTTCGTATGACATGGGCCATTGATCAATCCACACCGGCTCTTTAACCAGCCAAGTCAATGGGAGGGCAGTAATCTTAGTCTTCCATAGTGAGGCTGGCACCCAACTTACTGAGCAGGTCACGTCCCCAAAGGCTGACATGAATATCTAATATGAAAGGACGGACCTGAATGACCAATTCTGAATTAGGCAAATGGGCTGAAAGAAATTGTGCACTTTGACGTGCACTTTGACGACCTCCCACACCCCACACACTTGGACAGGGCTCAGTTGGCCAGGTGACAGGCCACTGCTTTGCAGAGATCACTGAAACATCCGCTCCAGTGTCTAAAATTCCCTCAAATGGCTTACCCTGAAGCACAATGGTCTGACGGGGAGAAACTAAAGGACTGGAGATAAAAGATGAAAAATATAAATTACAAGCATTTGCAGATGACCTGGTTTTTATACTGGAAGATCCATTGGAAACAAGCACTAAACTTTTGGAGAAAATAGAAAAATTTGGAGAAGTGACAGGGTTGATAATAAACAGAGAAAAGACCAAAGTGCTAACAAAGAATTTAACAGAAAAACAAAAAAATCAACTAACAAAAAAACCCAAATCTTCAAATAGTTAAAAAAGTCAAGTACTTGGGAATTTATTTAACAGCAAGATGTGGGACAGTAAAAGAAGATACTTATGTAAGACTGTTAAAACAAATAAAATTGGATTTGGAAAAGTGGAAAAACTTCCAACTTTCAATGTGGAGAATAGCAACAGTGAAAATGAATATCTTACCAAAAATACTCTTTTTATTTCAAACGATCCCTGTAAGGCTGGGAAAAGCCTTTTTTGATGAACTGAACACAATAATATTGAAATTTATCTGGCAAGCAAAAAAAAGCTAGAATCAAAGTGAAAATGCTACAAGAAGCAAAAGACAGTGGAGGATTTGGACTGCTGGACTGGAGGTTATATTACCAAGCAAACATTCTAACATGGCTTAAAGAATGGATAATGCTTAGAAATAAAAGACTATTGTACCTAGAGGGGCATGACCTGCAAATCGGTTGGCATGCCTTTCTGTGGTATGGAAAGAATAAAATACATAGATACTTTCAAAACCATTTTATAAGAAATGCACTTCTTTCAGAATGGGAAAGAATAAAAGAAAAAAATTATATTAAGATACCTGAATGGCTTTCAACAATGGAAGCTTTTGCTTACCCAAATTTAATTAACTACGATAAAGTTGTGACTTATAAAGATATTTTGGACAATGAAGGAAAATTGAAAGACAGACAAGAGTTACAAGAACAAGGTATTGATTTAGCATGGTGGCCATATCTGCAAATTCAAACGAGATATGAAAAAGATGTTAAAACAACGGGATTTTAAAAAAAACAGGCAGACTTTGATCAGATACTGGTAAAAACAGATGAAAAGTTGATTAAGAAACTCTATAGATTTCTGTTAAACTTAAAGATGGAGGAAGAACAAGTAAAAGAAACAATGATAGTATGGGCAAAGAATTTTGGATATAATATAGAATTAGAAGATTGGCAAAAGTTATGGGAAAGAAATATTAAATTAACTAAAGCAGTGACATATAAAGAAAACTTATATAAAATGTTTTACAGATGGCATATGACACCAGTGAGATTAGCAAAAATGTTTAAAAATACTTCAAATAACTGCAAACTTTTCCTGATCAGGGGGGCCTAGAGGAATGGAGAAAAAAACGGTACTGCAGAGACCAGGTACTTATTGTCATATCTGGTGGACGTGCCCCAAAGCAAAAAGATTTTGGGTTAAAATACATTGATGGTTGGAGAAAATGACTAAAAAACAAATAGACTTTAAACCAGAATTATTTTTGTTAGGAATAATAGGAGCCAAGTATGAGAAAGATTGCAGATATCTAATACTACACATATTAAAGGCAGCAAGAATTGTATTTGCCCAACATTCGAAAAATGAAAATTTACCAACTGAAGAAGTACTAATTAAGAAAATTCTAGAGTGTGCAGAAATGGACAGATTGACTTTAAAGATTAAAGAGAAAGAAGACTCAGTGTACTTTAGAACATGGGATAATTTCTATCAATGGCTAGAAAAACAAGTCAGAGAGAAAGGAACGTGATATGTAATTCTGAATATATATTAGCAAGAAGACTATTGAGGGATGAATTAACATATTGTTTATGATAATTAACTATATCTATTATTGTTAGTTAAATACATGTACCCAGACATTATGCTGTTTGCTAAATATTGAAAATGTTATTTGGAAATACCCCAACCCCAACCCTAACCCTAACCCAAATCCCAACCCTAATCGTGACCCCATCTTAACCCTATCCCTATAAAAACTAATAAAATCTATACAAAAAAAAAATAGAGAACCTGTTGCGAGCAACGGGTGAGTGAATAGAGGGAGAGAGAAGCTTTTGCGAGCAATGTGTGAGTTAACGGAGCTAAAGAGAAGCTTGTGCGTGCAACGTGTGTGTGAATGGAGCAAGAGAGAAGCATTTGCGAGCAATGTGTGACTGAATAGAGGGAGATAGAAGCTTTTGCCAGCAACGTGTGAGTTAATGGAGCTAAAGAGAAGCTTGTGCGAGCAACGTGTGCGTGAATGGAGCGAGAGAGAAGCTTTTGCCAGCAACGTGTGAGTGAATGGAGTGAGAGAGAAGCTTTTGCAAGCAGTGTGTGTGAATAGAGCAAGAGAGAAGCTTTTCCGAGCAATGTGTGAGTGAACGGAGCAAAAGAGAAGCTTGTGAGGGCAACATGTGTGTGAATGGAAAAATAGAGAACCTGTTGTGAGCATCGTGTGAGTGAATGGAATGAGAGCAACATGTGTGTGAATGGAAAAATAGAGAACCTGGCTTCCGGTTCGTCACGCAGCCACCATGGACGGCTGGGAGACTTGCTCTCTCTCCTCCGTTCAGTTTCGCATCGCTGGGGGGCCCTGAAAAGGGCCAAAAGTCACCCTGAAGAGGCGACCAGCAAGGAGGGGCTTTCTCTGGATCGCGGGAGAGCAGCAACTCTCCCGTCAGAGCAGGCGATCCCTCCAAACCGGCGGACGAAAGGACCGGCCATAGAAATATGGCTTGTCCCTAGGCTGCTAACAGCTGAAGTCACATTACCATCTGGCAACTTCAAAGCAGCGTGGACAGGACTGCGTGAGGTTTGCCTCTCTTACATCCTAATTACTTAATTACCTGCATAAGCTGCTAAAGTACTTTCCCCCCTGTGGTGAGGGAAGGGGGATTCTAGCCCTCCCTCCAGAAACAGCGGCAATTAACTACCCGGGAGTCTAAAACGTTGGAAAAATACTGGGATCCTAATTGGAATTCTATTTCCTAAAATTGGTGGATTATAAGATTTGTAACTTTCTACTCTCTATATTTTTTTTCTGATTTTCACTCTAATTACTATTGAAGATTTGGGGGTTTTCCCCCTTAAAATAGAGGGGGGGAACTAAAAAAACCCAACTAACTCTGAGACGTAACCTGCTATTCTTCAAGAGACTTGTTGACAGCTTTGAAAATAGATAAGATATAAAGCAACCTTGAAACACCATCTGCAAAAAACTCAGCTCAGCTCCCCATTTGGTGGACTTTCTGAGTGTAAGTTTCTTTTCTTTGAGTTTAATATACTACAATGGAAGAAGAACAGGAATGGATTTCTTCTACAGAGGAAGTACAGGAACAAATTCTTTGTATGTTAAAAGCGATGATCCAAACTTTACGTATAAGTCTGGATATGCAAACTCAAACTATGACTTCAACCAAAGAATTATCTATACAGAATTCTATAAAGTGAAACTTGGAAAAAAAAAGGAAAAATAGAGAACCTGTTGCCAGCAACTTGTGAGTGAATGGAGTGAGAGAGAAGCTTTTGCAAGCAACATGTGAATGCACGAAGCTAAAGAGAAGCTTGTGTGAGCAACGTGTCTTTCAATGGAGCAAGAGAGAAGATTTACGACTAATGTGTGGATGAATGGAGCGAGAGAGAAGTGTTTGCGAGCAACATGTGAGTGCACGAAGCTAAAGAGAAGCTTGTGCGAGCAACGTGTCTTTCAATGGAGCAAGAGAGAAGATTTGCGAGCAAAATGTGAGTGAATGGAGCAACAGAGAAGCTTTTGTGAGCAACATGTGAGTGAACGAAGCTAAAGAGAAGCTTGCGCGAGCAACGTGTGTTTGAATGGAGCAAAAGAGAAGATTTGCGAGCAAAATGTGAGTGAGTAGAGCAACAGAGAAGCTTTTGTGAGCAACGTGTGAGTGAATGGAGCAAGAGAAAAGCTTTTGCGAGAAACCTTTGTGTGAGTGGAGTGAAAGAGAAGCCTTTGCGAGGAACGTGTGAGTGAATTGAGCAAGAGAGAAGCTGGTGCGAACAACATGTGTGTGAATGGAGGAAGAGAGAAGCTTTGCGAGCAACATGTGTGTGAATGGAGAAAGAGAGAAGCTTTTCAGAACAATGTGTGAGTGAACGGAGCTAAAGAGAAGCTTTTCAGAACAACGTGTGAGTGAACGGAGCTAAAGAGAACCTCTTGCGAGTAACGTGTGAGTGAATGGAGCAAGAGAGAAGCATTTGCGAGCAATGTGTGAGTGAATAGAGGGAGAGAGAAGCTTTTGCGAGCAGTGAGTGTGAATGAGAGCAAGAAAGAAGCTTTTGCGACTAACGTGTATGTGAAAGGAGTAAGAGAGAAGCTTTTGCGAGCAATGTGAGAGTGATCAGAGCTAATGAGAAGCTTTTGCGAGCAACATGTGATTGTATGGAGCAAGAGAGAAGCTTGAGAGAGCAACATGTGTGTGAATGGAACAATAGAGAACCTGTCGCGAGCAACGTGTAAGTGAATGGAGTGAGAAAGAAGCTTTTCCGTGCAACATGTGAGTGAATGAAGCTAAAGAGAAGCTTCTACGAGGAACGTGTATGTGAATGAAACAATAGAGAACCTGTTGCGAGCATCATGTGTGTGAATGGAGCAAAGAGAAGCTTGTGCGAGCGTATGTTTGAATGGAGCAAGAGAGAAGCTTTTGCGAGCAACGTGTTAGTGAATAGAGTGCGAGAGATGATTTTGCGAGTAACGTGTATGTGAATGAAGTGAGAGAGAAGCTTGTACGAGCAACGTGTGTGTGAGTGAGCTAAACAGAAGCTTTTACGAGGAACGTGTGTGTGAATGGAGCAAGAGACAATCTTGTGAGAGCAACGTGTGAGTGAATGGAGCAAGAGAGAAGCTATTGCAAGCAACGTGCGTGTGAATGGAGCTAAACAGAAGCTTTTGCGAGCAACGTGTGTGTCAATGGAGCGAGAGAGAAGCTTTTGTGAGCAATGTGCGTTTTAACGGAGCTAAAGAGAAGCTTGTATGAGCAACGTGTGTGTGAATGGAGCAAGAGAGAAGCATGTGTGACCAACGTGTGAGTGAATGGAGCGAGAGAGAAGATTTTGTCAGCAACTTTTCAGTGAATGGAGCAAGAGACAAGCTATTGCGAGCAACGTGCGTGTGAGTGAGCTAAACAGAAGCTTTTGCGAGGAACGTGTGTGTGAATGGAGCAAGAGAGAAGCTTGTGAGAGCAACGTGTGAGTGAATGGAGCAAGAGAGAAGCTATTGCAAGCAACGTGCATGTCAATGGAGTGAGAGAGAAGCTTTTGTGAGCAACGTGCATGTGAACAGAGCTAAAGAGAAGCTTTTGCAAGCAACGTGTGAGTGAATGGAGCGAGAGAGAAGCTTTTGCGAGAAACCTTTGTTTGAGTGGAGTGAAAGAGAAGCTTTTGCGAGGAATGTGTTAGTGAACTGAGCAAGAGAGAAGCTTTTGTGAGCAACCTGTGAGTGAATGGAGCGAGAGAAAAGCTTTTGGAAGAAACATGTGAGTGAATGGTTCAAGAGAGAAGCTGGTGCAAGCAACCTCTGAGTGAATGGAGTGTGTTGTGATTCCGTGCCAGCCTGTGTTCCCAACAGCTGAGTCTGAGGAATCTGAGGAGGAGGTGGAGGAGGCCTTTGAGGGGCCGTCAGGGTCAGAGGGAGGTTCTGATGAATTACAGGACTCACGGCTTGATGAAGAGCCTGGCCCCTCCAGTCGTGTTTCTGATGAAGCTCAGCTGTGTGAGGAGCATGAGTCAAATTCAGAAGGCTCACACCTGGACTTGCTAATTGATGCTCGCAGACGTCGTCAATTAGCGAGAGAAAAACAACAGCAATCAATGCGACAACTCCAAAGTAAAAGGAGAAGGCAATGAGAGGCAACGCCCTGGGACTGCTGTATAAAAAGGGGAGGTGCGCAGGCGACCTCGTCGG
This sequence comes from Protobothrops mucrosquamatus, assembly GCF_001527695.2. Taxonomy (NCBI): domain Eukaryota; kingdom Metazoa; phylum Chordata; class Lepidosauria; order Squamata; family Viperidae; genus Protobothrops; species Protobothrops mucrosquamatus. Next base: position 384 of record NW_015391635.1, on the reverse strand, counting down.
ACGCAGCCGACAGCTGCCTCCCGCCTGTTTTCGTGTAAAAGCCATTTTGACAGCAAGCATCAGCTGTCAAACGGCTTGATACCTTTCCCCCGGGCATAAGGGGATCGGTGAGCTGCCCGGGGTAGGAGTTGAGTTCCCGAGTCGTCCTATGTGGACGATGTAGGTTAGAACTCCTCCGGAGCCCTGAGGATTCTCCGCGATCCAGGACGCCTTCGCTTCGGCGAAGCTAGAAGCCGCCGCCACCGCTGCAACTTAAATTGAACTGTGAGTTATATATGCAGACAAACCGACCCTGGAAGTTTGTTTCCTATTTTGGATTTTACTCTAACTTTGGATATTCTGATCTTCCCTATACGTGGGGTGGATTGAGTGAAAGTGAATTTA
>NW_015391634.1:7733-23919 GCF_001527695.2 Protobothrops mucrosquamatus | reverse complement strand
AATAAGCTTGAATAATAAACTGGAGGGCGGCTCCAGTTAATATTTTTAAAGAGTCCTGTTTTCTCCTTCAATTTTTCCCATCAGGCTTCCTTCTCCCTCTCTCCTGCTGCCTTTCTAAACTGTTTAGATTTCTTTTCATCTTAAAAAAAAATATTTCCAGTAATCCAGCTTTCTGGAAAATAACAACAGGCCAGAAAAAGGGGGGGGGGCGCAGCAGTGACAGACAGCTGGTCTCTCCTTACCAAACTTCCCCTGAAGTTTATCTAGAGTTTAACATCTTTATAAACACATTTTTTTCCAGACTTGTTTGTCAAAGGAAAATTGTACATAAACCTCTTTGAAAAAGCTGAGGATAATTTCCCCTTTTTTCTTTAACCAGCAGTTGCTGAGCTGGCACCCCTTGGCAAAGGATGAGTTGATTTCCCCCCTCCCAAATACACACACACATAAATACACACATACACAACCACCCGAACTGCAGAAAGAGCAGGCAAGGGGAACTGCTGAGTCGGGATGAGGGTGAGGAAATATTACTCACAAAATTAGTCCATGAAAAAGCACAATAAGCATTATGGTACTCCTCGACATACAGCCATCTGTTTAGTGACGATTCCAAGTGATAACAGCACGGGAGAAAGGGACTTAATAATAATAATAATAATAATAATAATAATAATAATAATAATAATAATAATAATAATAATAATAATAATAATAATAATAATAATAATAATATAAAGTTGGAAGGGACCTTGGAGGTCATCGAGTCCAACCCCCTGCTTAAGCAGGAGAACCTATACCAGTGGTGGCGAACCTATGGCACGGGTGCCAGAGGTGGCACTCAGAGCCCTCTCTGTGGGCACGTGCGCCGTCGCCCCAGTCCTAGGCCTTCAGCTGGGTTTTATAAAACCTTTTCGCTTTAGGCCTCTGCCGCCATGTGCAAAAAAAAAAAAGTTCAATCAATCAGTCAATTTCAACTTCTCGCGGGAAAAAAAAAGTTCTTGCAAAGTTGGAATTGATTGATTGAACTTTTTAGTCCCACCCAGTCTGCCATTACCACCACAGCCACGCCCACCCAATGGGCCACATCCACCCAATGGGCCACGCCCACCCGGCACTCGACGATGCATAAGTGGGTTTTGGGTTGCAGTTTGGGCACTCAGTCTCTAAAAGGTTCGCCATCATTGACCTATACCATCTCAGACAAGTGACTGTCTAGCCTCTTCTTAGAAACCTCCAGTGATGGAGCACCCACGATTTCTGGAGGTAAGCTGTTCTATTGGTTGATTATCCTCACTTGACTTATGGCCAAAACTGGGACCAGAATTTACATGGCTAAGCAAGGCAATTGAGTCACACCCACCCAGTTTTATGACCTTTTTGCCATGGTCGTTAAGCGAATCACTGCAGTTGTTAAGGGAATCCAAGTTCCCCCATTGGCTTTGCTTATTGGAAGCCGGCTGGGAAGGTCACAAAAGGTGATCACATGTGCCTTAGATGGTGAAACCGTCAAAAGGACATGCCAGTTCTAACCATTGCCCCACCATGAGAAGGAAGGAAGGAAGGAAGGAGAAAAAGGAGGGAGAGAAAGAAGGAAAGAGGGAAGGAGAAAAGGGAGGGAGAGAAAGAAGGAAAGGATGGAAGCAAGCAATGGTAATAGCACTTAGAGTTAGACTTATAGACCACTTCCCAGTGCTTTACAGCCCTCTCTAAGTGGTTTACAGAGCCAGCATATTGCCCCCAACAATCTGGGTCCTCATTTTACCGACATTGAAAGGACGGAAGGCTGAGTCAACCTTGAGCCGGTCAGGATCGAACTCCTGGCAGTGGGCAGAGTCAGCCTGCAATACCACATTTTAACCACTGCTCCACCCTGGCAAGGGAAGACGGAACGAAGGAAGGAAGGAAGGAAGGAAGGAAGGGAAAGAAGGAAGGAAGGAAGGAAGGAAGGGAAAGAAGGAAAGAAGGAAGGAAGGAAGGAAGGAAGGAAAAGAGGGAGGGAGGGAGAGAAAGAAGGAAGTAGGGTAGGGAGGAGGGAGGGGAGGAAGGAAGAAGAGCGATAGCAGACTTATATACCACTTCACAGAGCTTTACAGCCCTCTCTAAGCGGTTTACAGAGTCAGCATATTTGTCCCCCAACAATCTGGGTCCTCATTTTACCGACATTGAAAGGACGGAAGGCTGAGTCAACCTTGAGCCGGTCAGGATCGAACTCCTGGCAGTGGGCAGAGTCAGCCTGCAATACCACATTTTAACCACTGCTCCACCCTGGCAAGGGAAGACGGAACGAAGGAAGGAAGGAAGGAAGGAAGGAAGGAAGGAAGGAAGGAAGGAGGGAAGGAAGGAAGGAAGGAAGGAAGGAAGGAAGGAGAAAAGGGAGGGACAAAAAGAAGGAAGGGAAAGAGGGAAGGAAGGAAGAATAACAATAGCACTTAGATTTATATACTGTTTCACAGTGCTTTACAGCCTTCTCTAAGCGGTTTACAGAGTCAGTGTGTTTTCCCCAACAATCTGGGTCCTCATTTTACCAGCCTCGGAAGGATGGAAGGCTGAGTTGACCTTGGGCCAGTGAGGAACGAACTGCCGGCAGTCGGCGGTCAGCAGAATTAGCCTGCAATACTGCATTCTAACCACTGCACCACCAAAGGCTCCGTAATTAATAATAGTAACTGGTATCAATAATGTTATATCAACACTGTCCCTTCTTATTGCTTCTTTCCACAGGGGGAAGTATAGAGATCCGTTTTCATGAACAGGGACAGACCGTTGCCGGATTTAAGCCGGTGCGCAAACAAACGGCAGCACCGCTTGAGAACAATCCAGAGGATTTGTCAGTTTCCAGGGTGACTTTTTCCAGTTGTCTCACAACTCCGGATGTCTCTGTTCAAGTTGTTATAATGCAGGTGAAGGAAAAGATACAGATCCTGTCAGCCAACGCGTGTCAGCTGACGGGGACTAGAACAGGGGTCCCCAGCCTTGGCCCCTTTAAGACGGGTGGACTTCAACTCCCAGAATTCCCCAGCCAGCCATGCTGGCTGGGGAATTCTGGGAGTTGAAGTCCACAGGTCTTAAAGTTGCCAAGGTTGGCGACCACTGGACTAGAAGACAGGGCCTTTTCTGCAGTGGCCCCTGCCCGAAAGGAACTCTATCCTCCCTGAGGTGATGATTAGAATGGGCCCCACCGTGTTATCCTTTCGCAAGGCCCCCCAAAAACCTGGCGATGCTGCTGTGCTTGGGATGCTGAAGATGTTGGGGACCGACTCCTGTTCCCTGGCTGTATTGCTAAGTGGCCAGATATCTCGGCTGCTGTGTGTATTTATTTATTTCGGATGTTTCTATTTTTTAAAAAAATTGTTTTAAAATGTTTTTAGTATTTTGATTGTGTGTGTGTATATATTATTTGTGTGTGTTTATGGACTGGAATACCAGATGAATATCTTTCCTTTCCCCTTTTCCCATCCTCCTTTCCTTTCCTTTCGTTTCCTTTCGTTTCCTTTCGTTTCCTTTCGTTTCGTTTCGTTTCCTTTCCTTTCCTTTCCTTTCATTTCCTATCCTCTTCTCCTCTCCTCTCCCATCCTCCCTTCTCCTCTCTTTCCTTTCTATTCCTTCTTTTCCTTCCCCTCCGCTCTCCCCTCCCCCTTCTGTTTTCCCAATGATCGCTCCAAAACTACCTCTCCATAGTTATAAGAATTATATTTGTGCTGACCTTCTTACTGCTTCTTCCCATGTAGGGTTGCCAGGTCTGCTTCCAAAAAATAGCGGACAAGCGGGGGGGGGGGGTGCTAAGTAGTAAAAAAGGTAGACTGTACAGCTTTAGATTACGTACCATTTCATCATAAAGCTTTTGAATAAAAAAATGTCCACTATTTTGTGAAAAAAAATAGTGAACATAATGTGAAAAAAGTGGACTGTCCACTCAAATAGTGGACACCTGGCAACCCTATTCCCATGTACTGTATAAACCTTCTCCCTTTTTTCTTTCCATATTGTGGTCATTTGAAATAAAGATCTCTGCGTTATTCCTGGTGGTTCTAACCTGATTTGAATTGCTAGGAATAAAACCAAACAATGCGGGCCCATTTGCCTCCCATTCTCTTCTTTGACCTTTTTTGGGGGGCAAAACTCAAGTCCCCTTCCTTTGACTTATAAATCCACACCGCTCGGGAAATCCTGTCCCAAAGGCTGATATTCCCACACATTCCTCTGGAGGATTTCTACCCTCGAATCCAACCGCTGCAGAAGCTTAAAGCATCCAGAAAAAATCACACACACCCTTTTCTTGCTTGCTTGCTGGGGCTGATCAATGTAGAATAGAATGGAATGGAATGGAATAGAATATAGAATAGAATATAGAGTAGAGTAGAGTAGAATAGAATAAGAATAGAATGAAATAATATTAAAATAGAATAGAGTATAATGTAATATTAGAATATAAATAGAATAGGATAAGATAGTAGAATAGAATAGAATAGAATAGAATATAGAATATAGAGTAGAATAGAATAGAATATAGAATATAGGATAGAATATAGAGTAGAGTAGAATAGAATAGAATATAGAATATAGAGTAGAATAGAATAGAATATAGAATATAGAATAGAATATAGAGTAGAGTAGAATAGAATAAGAATAGAATGAAATAATATTAAAATAGAACTGAGTAGAATGAAATATTAGAATATAAATAGAATAGGATAAGATAGGATAGGATAGGATAGTAGAGTAGAGTAGAGTAGAATAGAATAGAATAGAATAGAATAGAATATAGAGTAGAGTAGAATAGAATAAGAATAGAATGAAATAATATTAAAATAGAACTAAGTAGAATGAAATATTAGAATATAAATAGAATAGGATAAGATAGGATAGTAGAGTAGAGTAGAGTAGAGTAGAATAGGAATAGAATAGAATATAGAATAGAATATAGAGTAGAGTAGAATAGAATAGAATAGAATTAGAATGAAATAATATTAAAATAGAACTGAGTAGAATGAAATATTAGAATATAAATACAGTAGAATAGGATAGGATAGGATAGGATAGGATAGGATAGGATAGTAGAGTAGAATAGAACAGAATAGAATGTAGAATATAGAGTAGAATAGAACAAGAATAGAATGAAATAATATTAAAATAGAATAGAATAGAATGAAATATTAGAATATAAGTAGAATAGAATAGAACAGAATAGAAGAGAAACAACTTTATTGTCACTTTGAATGTACGCTAATCGGCGTACAGTAAAATGAAATTTCATTGCATACAACTCTCAAAGGGTCACCACCTCCAATGTTATACACTACATAAATACGACAAAAACAAATGCATGCCTTTGCTGGGGAAGTCCAAAACCAGCGCTTGGCTGAACGGAACGACTCCTCTGGATAAAGGTCTCCCCTCGCCACTCCAAGTCTATCTGCAAAGCTGAAGTGGCCAGCAAGGACTAAGAGAGGGAGGGAGGGGTTGCAGGCTGCGGCCCCTGACTGGGGGTGACTGTCACACTCCAGGCTGATGACCCGGCTGCCGATGCACTTTGCCCTCTTCTCCGGCTGGCCAGCTATCAAAGGAGCCCTTGATAAGAGCTGGGGGTGGGTGGGCGACAGGGGTGGGGGCTGGGCAGAACGATAAGGCTGCTCTTGACAAGGTGGAGGCATATCTGAAGTGCCCCGCAAGAGAGCAGAGATTCATTTGAGACAGGCGGCTTCAAACTAATAATAATAATAAAAGTTGGAAGGGACCTTGGAGGTCTTCTAGTCGAACCCCCTGCTCAGGTAGGAAACCCTATACCATTTCAGACAAGTGACTGTCTAACCTCTTCTTAAAAACCTCCAGTGATGGAGCACCCACGATTTCTGGTGGCAAGCTTTTCCACTGGTTAATTGTCCTCACTGATAGGAAGTTTCTCCTTAATTCCAGGTTGCTTCTCTCCTTGATCAGTTTCCAACCATTGTTTCTCGTCCTTCCCTCTGGTGCTTTGGAGAATAACCTGACCCCCTCTTCTTTGTGGCAGCCCCTCAGATACTGGACCACTGCTATCATGTCTCCCCTATTTCTTCTTTCCTCTAGACTAGCCAAACCCGAATCCCGCAGCTGTTCTTCGTATGTTTTAGTTTCCAGGCCTTGGATCATCTTAGTTGCTCTTCTCTGAATTTTTTTCCAAACTCTCAACATCTTTTTTGTCATATGGTGACCAAAATTGGCTGCACTATTCCAGGTGTGGTCTTACTAGGGCTTTATAAAGCGGTACTAACACTAACTTAACAACTGAAGTGATTCACTTAACAATTGTGGCAAGCAAGGTCATAAAATGGAGCAACTTTCCTGTCTAGCTTAGCAACAGAAACTTTGGGCTCGGTTGTGGCTTTATGTAGAGGACTATCTGTAATAAGGAAGATGGGATTTTTAACCCTGTGGTTGAAAACCCCATTCCCTGTCTCGTGTTATTTGTCTTCTTACTTTTTTTATCTCTCTCTCAAGTTATCGCAAACTCATTTTCCCGGCCCCCCACTTTGCCCCAGAATGCAAAAAGCGATTGTTTTGCCATAGCAATTTATTCAACATCACAAGCATTTTAACACAGACAGGAAGAGTTCCAAGAAATGACATAATACCCAAATGAAAGAAAATTACAGTTTGAATGATCATTCAATGAAGTCTATTTCTAAAACAAAAGGGGGAAAAATATCAAAGGTTATCCTTCCCGGGGAAAAAAGAGGGAAAAAAATTAAAATAAAATAATTGTAAAGAACTCCTTTGCATGTAATATAGCTGGCTTTGGATGCCAGGGAACAAAGCACAGAGATGTCAAATGCAAGGTTGATTTGAGGAACCCGACTAACATTCTTGTAATTATTTGAATTACAAAGAATTACAAAGATCATTCTTGTAATTATTTGAATCTAGTCTGAATTTGAGAATATTTGTAGCACAGGGTTGAACTGAGGGTCCTGAGGGTTCTCTGAGCTTGGTGGTTTTCTCGCAGACGTTTCACTACCAAACTAGGTAACATCATCAGTGCTCGTTGCCTAGTTTGGTAAATGTAAGGCCTGAAAGAAAACCACCAAGCTCAGAGACCATCAAGGACCCCTAACGAACGGTTGACGCTTCAGAGATTTGAAAAGATACCAACAACTCTGAGGCAAGGGACCTTTTTTTTCTAAACACACCAGAGATAGACAACGACTTTAAGTCTTACAAAAACAGTTAGCGATGAACTGACTTTCAGAGTTCAAATCTCAGTTTGGCGCAGAGGCAGAGGAACGGCTGGGTAAGGGGAACAGCCCATTTTGGCCAGGAGTTTTAAACTGCATCTTGAAAACAGCCACCCCTGATTTGAAGATCAGGAGAAGAAACCTTAGCAAAGAATCTCCCCCAGTCCTATTGCACGATAGAGCAAAGGCGGCATTTTGTTCGTAGAGTCTCGGAAGGGCGAAAAGCAGACCCAGCGTCCGTGGGTTGTTTTTTTTAGGGAACCGCTGATTTGGATGGGCATCAAGAACTTCTGTAGAAGGTTGACTGGTTGGTCGGTCAATCTAAGCTGAAGTTGTCTTCCCCCCCCCCCAGGAACATGGTTTATGGGAAACCCGTTGGAAAAAGGCTCAAGGGCTGGCTTTCGGTGGGAAGAGGGGACCGGTAACCATCCAAGGTTCGTGGGATGCTCTCGTTGGTAGACCCTGAGCTGTTACTCAAGGTTTCAATGCTTCCTTCGCGCTGGAACTCTGCAAGGGAAGAAAAACACACCGTTTTGGTTAGTGCTGAAGACTGAAAAGAAGAACAGTGTTGGAAGGCCGGGGGCGTCCCTTGATTTGGGATGATTTGGGATGGATTCCTCTAAGCCGAATACCTTCATGTAACTTCACGTACCTTCATGTAACTCTGATCTAACTATCTCAATGATCCGAGTGATGAAATACCCCAGTTCTCATAGCTGTTCTGATTGGGTGATGAAATACAGGTAAGTCCTCGACTTACAACTTAACAACTAAAGCAGGGGTGTCAAACTCAATTTCATTGAGGGCCGCATCAGCATTGCAGTTGTCCTCGGGGGGGGGGACGGGTAGGTGTGGCCAGGGTGGGCGTGGCCTACTGGGTGGGCATGGCTGGAGTGGGTGTGGCCTACTGGGTGGGTGTGGCCAGCTCTATATCATTCGCGTCAAGGGGGCCTGGGGGGGCCTGGGCAGGAGTGGGACAGATCTGAGGGTCTCTGGCAGAAGGGGGTGGGACCAGGGCAAGCGCCAAGGCATAGTCCACTGGAAGAGCCTGCTGAAACCCCTCTCCCGGAGCCCATCAAGCCGGATATGTGAAGTAGGCGAGGGCCATTTGCTGGCCACTTCCAGGCGATGGTCCATTTCTTCATTCCCCACAAAGGGGGACCCCTCCCCAGCATGCACCCAGGGGGTCAGGCCGACACGGCAGGGGCTGGTTCCTTGCTGTTTCCAGATGGCCTTGTGGAGCTAAGACTGAATGCGTTTCAGCATAGATGGCCACCACAAAATTGTACATTGGCCCCGGGCTGGCCTAGACCAGGGCCAAGGGAGCGGGGGCCGTTCCCTCACTGTTTCCAGGATGGCTTCGCGGGCCACATGAAACCATGTTGCGGGCCGCATCCGGCCCCCGGGCCTTGTGTTTGACATGTCTGAACTAAAGAGACTCACTTGAACAACTGTGACGCGTAAAATGGGGCACAATCCACTTCACAAATGCTTCATTTAGCAATGGAAAGTTTGTGCTCATCAAACTGTGCTCGTACGTCGGGGAGTACCTGTATATTTTCTTCATGGTTGGGGCAGACTATTTTGGGATTGTTGCCTGGCTGATGAGTAGCCAATGAAAGGCATTTCTTGCTGCCCCTCTTAATCTTGGCGTCTCTCCCGAAGTATCTAACAATCCTTATGGCCCTAAGATTGAGAAACTGCTGTACTTGGATAAAAAAAAAAAGTCCATTTGGTGGCTGCCACCCTCAGCTGAAGTCCTGCCATTCATGGAAGCCCTTCCACAAATGAGTACATATTCTGCACAGCTCTTCATCCAGGCTTTGCAATCATCATTTCGATTTCCTGAGACTTGTAACAATACAAAATCTTGGCTACAAATCCAGGTTTCTGGAGCCCCTGAATGGTGGCTTGCTTCAGGTTAACAGAACAGAATAACAGAGCTGGGAGGGACCTTAGAGGTCTTCTAGTCCAACCCCCTGCACAAGCAGGAAACCCTATACCATTTCAGAAAAAAATGTTCTCCAATCTCTTCTTAAAAACCTCCAGTGTTGGAGCACTCATAATTTCTGGAGGCAAGTAGTTCCACTGATTAATTGGTTTTACTATGAGGAAAATCCTCCTTAGTTTTAGGTTGCTCCTCTCCTTGATTAGCTTCCATCCACTGTTTCTTGTCCTGCCTTCAGGCGCCTTGGAGAATAGCTTGACTCCCTCTTCTTCCTTGTGGCAGCCCCTTAGATATTAGAACACCGCTATCATGTCACCCCTTGTCCTTCTCTTCATTAAACTAAACAGACCCAATTCCTACAACTGTTCTTCACATGTTTTAGCCTCCAGTCCCCTAATCATCTTTGTTGCTCTTCTCTGCACTCTTTCTAGAGTCTCAATATCTTTTTTACGTCGTGGTGACCAAAACTGGATGCCATATTCCAAGTGTGGCCTTACCAAGGCATTGTAAAGGGGTATTAACACTTCTCAGGTTTCCAACTGTGACAACTTTAAGCCTTGGGGACTTCAGCTCCCAGAATGGATAGCTGCAGTGGTGGGATTCAGCCAGTTCGCACCACTTTGGTAGAACCGGTAGCTAATTTTTTGTTGCCCAGGCCCAGAATGGACTTCCGGAAGCAGAATCCACACAGAGAACTGGTTGTTCACACATTTGAAGCCTACTACTGGGTAGCTGGCTGAGGAATTCTGGGAGTTGAAGTCCACAAGTCATAAAAGGGCCACGTTTGAAGACCCCTGGTCTGGATCCAAGCCCGCAGTTTCATCAAAATGGCCGACTGAGGAATTCTGGGAGTTGAAGTCCAAAAGTCATCAAAGGGCCAAGTTTGAAGACCCCTGGTCTGGATCCAAGCCTGCAGTTTCATCAAAATGGCCGACTGAGGAATTCTGGGAGTTGAAGTCCACAAGTCATAAAAGAGCCAAGTTTGAAGATCCCTAGTCTGGATCCAAGCCCACAGTTTCATCAAAATGGCCGACTGAGGAATTCTGTGAGTTGAAGTCCACAAGTCATAAGTTTGTCATAAGGGCCAAGTTATAAGGGCCAACTTTGAAGGCCCCTGCCTTAGTTACGTCACCTCTGCTTTCCCCGGTCAACAGCAGGTTTGCGTGCATATCTCTCACCTTTGTCTGACCTGTTTTCCTTCTTCAGACATCAAGATTTCCCCCCCTCTATAAGTACCGTATCTTTAGAAGTAGATCAATACCACAAGAGACCCCACTGAGGCATGTGAGCACAAGAGAAATGCATCAAGAGCACACCGGCCACCTCTGCTTTCAAGGTGAGAAGGACTGGAAACCACAATATTAACACCTCAGAGTCAGGCCAAGAAGGATTGAGTCAATGGCAGAGAAGCAGCCCCTCTCACCACCGCCATGGCACTCCAGGGCCACAGGAGGAGAAGGGAAGGGGAGGAAAGGATGAAGAAGGAGAGAGAGAGGGGGGGAAGGAGGGGAAGGCAGGGGAGGAAGGGAAGGGAAGGGAAGGGAAGGAAGGGATGTAAAGGGAGGGAAGGAAGGAGGGAGGGAGAAGGGAAGGGAGGAGAAGAGAAGAAAGAAGGGAGAGGAAGGGGGAGGGGAAGAGAAGAATGAAGAGAAGGGAAAGGAAGGAGGGATGTAAAAGGAGAGAGAAAGGGAGGGAAGGAGGGAGGGAGGGCGAGGGGAAGAGAAGAATGAAGAAGGGGAAGGAAGGAGGGATGTAAAAGGAGAGAGAAAGGGAGGGAAGGAGGGAGAGGGGAGGGAAAGAGAAGAAAAGAGAAGGGAAGGGGAAGGGAGGAAGGGATGTAAAGGAAGAGAGAACGGGGGAGAGAGGGAGAGGGGAAGAAAAGAGAAGGAAATAAAAGAGAAAAAGGAGAGGAGGGAGGGAGGGAGGAAGGAAGGAGAAGGAAGGATAAAAAGGAAGGAATGGAGGGAGGGAGGGAGGGAGGGGAAGGGAAGAAGGAACAGGAAGGAAGGAAGGAAGGAAGGAAGGATGGACATGCCGACAGCCTTGTATTAGACAGAACCATTTCTTCACCAAGAAGACTTGACATACTCTCGTCCTTCAAGATGGACAACCTAAAGCCACAGACCCATGAAACTGAGAGAGAGAGAGAGAGAGAGAGAGAGAGAGAGAGAGAGAGAGAGAGAGAGAGAGAAGAAGAAGAAGAAGAAGAAGAAGAAGAAGAAGAAGAAGAAGAAGAAGAAGAAGAAGAAGAAGACAAAGAAGGAGAAGAAGTTATTCCCTGGACTAATTCTGCGCGTAGGGGCGCTTGCCTGGCTCTCCGTGTCGTCCGATGGCTGGAAAACGATGCTACTTACAGCTCTGATGACATTTCTCAGACTTCAAGAGAGCCCGAGGGACAGGTGGAGGTTTGCTCTGACCTGGAATTACCTTCTCAAACCTAGAGGAGATGTCTCTAGATTTGGGCTGAGGCGCTGGGGGGAAGCGGAGTTGGGAAGCGGTGATGGATCTTGAGCCTCTTCTGTGGATAAATAGAGGGCTGTGTTCATTGGGGAGGGGGTGAAACACACAAAAAGGGGCGAAATTCAAAAGTTACCCCCCCTTTTTTTTGTTCTTAAAGCAGAGCAGATACCTACCGGCATTTTTCAATATCTTATTCAGGATGTCTTAGTGCCAGGGGTAGGCAACCTTGGCTCTTTTATGACTCGTGGACTTCAATGCCCAGAATTCCTGAGCCGGCATGGCTCAGCATGGAAACCTCTCCCTTTCTCCTCAGCACGGCTGGCTCAGGAATTCTGGGAGTTGAAGTCCACGAGTCATAAAAGGGGCAAGGTTGCCTACCCCTGATTTAGGCTATTCGAATCTATCCTGTAAAGCAGGGGGCTTCCAACTTGGCCCTTTTATGACTTGTGGACTTCAACTCCCAGAATTCCTGAGCCAGCATGGCTCAGCATGGAAACCTCTCCATTTCTCCTCAGCATGGCTGGCTCAGGAATTCTGGGAGTTGAAGTCCAAGAGTCATAAAAGAGCCAAGGCTCCCCACCCCTGCTATAGACCAACTCTACATCTGGTGGAACTACTGGTTTGTACCTTTAGAGCAGGGGTAGGCAATCTTGGCTCTTTTATGACTCGTGGACTTCAACTCCCAGAATTCCTGAGCCACCATGACTCAGCATGGAAACTTCTCCATTTCTCCTCAGCATGGCTGGCTCAGGAATTCTGGGAGTTGAAGTCCACGAGTCATAAAAGAGCCAAGATGGCCTACCCCTGTCTTAGTCCCTTGCTTTTCTCTTCGTAGCCCCATCCCAAACAGGAAGCCATGTTTTTCCCCACTGAAATCTGTGCTTACTGGTAGGATTACCTCAGCAAATTCAAACAACCCGTGGAAATACAGACTGCAGAAGAACAGAGCCTTAAGTACAGGTAGTCCTCGACTTACAACCGTTCCTTTAGTAACCGTTCAAAGCTACAACAGCCCTCGAAAAAGTGACTTAGGACCGTTTTTCACACTTACGACTCTTGCAGCGTCCCCCGGGCTCACGTGATCAAAATTCAGATGCTTGGCAAGGGATTCATATTTATGACCGTTGAAGAGTCCCAAGGTCGTGCAATTCTCCCCCTTTGGCAACCTTCTGACAAGCAAAGTCAAGGGGAAAAGCCAGGTTCACTTAACGACCGTTTTACTAACTGAACAGCCGCAGTGATTCACTTAACAACTGTGGCAAGGAAGACGGTACAATGGGTCAAAATTCATTTAACAACTGTCTCACATAGCAACAGAAATTTTGGGCTCAACTGAGGCGCATCGTAAGTCGAGGACTACCTGTGCTAGGCCAAATTGGCTCTAATGTGGGTTATTATGGCACTGGGGAGGTAGGGGAAAGGTATGAAATATTTGATGTGATTCTTTTGACTGGTTGCTGTAAGTGCCTAGGACCATGTGTGACAGAATTAACAGAACACAATAACAGAGTTGGAAAGGACCTTGGAGGTCTTCTAGCCCAACCCAAGCAGGAGACCCTACACCATTTCAGACAAGTGGTTGTCCAGTCTCTTCTTAAAAACTTCCAGTTATGGAGCACCCACAACTTCTAAAGGCAAGTAGTTCCACTGGTTAATTGTTCTAATTGTCAGGAAATTTCTCCTTAGTTCTAGGTTGCTTCTGTCCTTGATTAGTTTCCATCCATTGCTTCTTGTCCTGCCTTCAGGGGCTTTGGAAAATAGCTTGACTCCCTCTTCTTTGTGGCAGCCCCTGAGATGCTGGAAGACTGCTATCCTGTCCCCCTCGTCCTTCTCTTCATTAAACTAGACATACCCAATTCCAGCAACCGTTCCTTATATGCTTTAGCCTCCAGTCCCCTAATCATCTTGGTTGCTCTTCTCTGCACTCTTTCTAGAGTCTCAACATCTTTTTTACATCCTGGCGACCAAAATTGGATGCCGTATTCCAAATCCAAGTGAGATAGGCCATTAGCTAAATTCTAGATAGTAAAGATCGTCATCCAGAAAACTATCCCAGCATTTCGTACATTGGGATGAGCATCTGTGGGGAGAGCCAAGATGTTCCACTTTAGAATAAAATAGAGCTGGAAGGGACCTTGGAGGTCTTCTAGTCCAGCCCCCTGCTCAGGCAGGAGACCCTATACTGTTTCAGACAAATGGTTGTCCAGTCTCTTCTAAAAAACTTTCAGTGTTGGAGCACTTCTGGAGGCAGGTTGTTCTACTGATTAATTGTTCTGTCAGGAAATTTCTCCTTAGTTCTAGATTGCTTCTCTCTTTGAAGGGAGGTGAGGCTAGGATGGGGTGAGGCTAGGATGGGGTGAGGCTAGGATGGGGTGAGGCTAGGATGGGGGAGTCTAAGATGAGTGCCAATGGGGGTCTCTCAACTGAAGCGACCAGCCAATCTGCAGCCCCTCACTGGGAAAGTTTCTCCTCAGTCTGTATTTATTTAATGCATCTTCCAGCTGTGATGTGAACCTTCTTCCGCCTTGCACATTAATGGCTCTGCGGAGCGCATGAGTGAGTCATGCTTAGCTGAGCCCTGACACACTTCCTCGATCGGAGCGGCATGCAACAGCAGGGGCAGGAAATCAAAGAGAAAAGTACATCTTGCTTTCACCTGGTTTTCATATTAAAAATAAAATATATTACAATGGTGCACTTTGATTATCTCTCGCTTGGGGATGTTCTGAATCCTCTGCGTAGATCGGTGTTTTTCCAACTTGGCTACTTTAAGATGGGTGGACCTCAAGTTGAAGTCCACCCATCTTAAAGCAGCCAGGTTGAAAAATATTGGTCTACCGCAGGGGTCTCAACCTTGGCAACTTTAAGATTTGTGGACATGTCTTAAAACAGGGATCTTCAAACTTGGCGAAGTTTGAAGATCCCTGTCTTAAAGCATGGCTGGCTGGGGAATTCTGGGAGTTGAAGTCCACAAGTCATAAAAGGGCCAAGTTTGAAGACCCCTGTCTTAAAGCATGGCTGGCTGGGGAATTCTGGGAGTTGAAGTCCACCCATCTTAAAGCAGCCAGGTTGAAAAATGTTGGTCTACCGCAGGGGTCTCAACCTTGGCAACTTTAAGACGTGTGGACATGGCTGGAAAAATTAGTGTTGGAAAAACACTAGTATGGATTCTCTTTTTCACATCCTCAGTGTTCAATTGCAAAGACTTTTGGAAAGTTCTTTGGATGGAAACTGGAGGATTCATTCTAAAAACAGGCAGGCCTGGATAGACAAGGGGGGTGAGGGTGGGGTAAAACTAAGATCCCTTTAATCGAATGACATTAAACTGGCAAGCATAGCCGACACCCCAGAAGACAAACTCAGGATCCAAAAAGATCTAGACAAACTTGAACAACAGGCCCTATCCAACAAAATGACTTTTAATGTGGAGAAAAGCAAAGTTTTACATTTAGGCAGGAAAACTTAAAGGTACAAGTACAGATTGGGTGAGACCTGGCTCAAAAACAGTAACTGTGAGAGGGACCTTGGAGTCCTAGTGGACGATCACTTGACCATGAGCCAGCAGGGTGCATCAGCAGCAGCCAAAAAAGCTAATACAATCCTGGGCTGTATAAACAGAGGCATAGAATCAAGATCACGCAAAGTATTAGTACTGCTTTATAAAACCCTAGTGAGACCACACCTGGAATACTGCAGCCAGTTTTGGTCACCATATTACAAAAACATGTTGAGACTTTGGAAAAAGTTCAGAGAAGAGCAACTAAGGTGATCCAAGGCCTGGAGACTAAAACATACAAAGAACGGCTGCAGGACTTGGGATTTGGCTAGTCTAAGGAAAAGAAGAAACAGGGGCAACATGATAACAGTATTCCAGTATTTGAGGGGCTACCACAAAGAAGAGGGGGTCAAATTATTCTTCAAATCAACAGAGGGCAGGACAAGAAACAATGGTTGGAAACTGACCAAAGAGAGAAGCAACCTGGAATTAAGGAGAAACTTCCTAACAGTGAGGACAATTAACCAGTGGAATAGCTTGCCTCCAGAAATCGTGGGTGCTCCATCACTGGAGGTTTTTAAGAAGAGATCATTAGACAGTCACTTGTCTGAAATGGTATAGGTTCTCCTGCTTGAGCAGGGGGCTGGACTAGAAGACCTCCAAGATCCCTTCCAGCTCTTTTCTATTCTAGATAGTGTCATTGACACAATGAACATGAATAGAATAGAATAGAATCTTTATTGAAAATAGAATCTTTATTGAAAATAGAATCTTTATTGAGAATAGAATAGAATAGAATAGAATAGAATAGAATAGAATAGAATAGAATAGAATAGAATAATAAAGTTGGAAGGGATCTTGGAGGTCATTTATTATTTATTTTATTTATTTATTTATTAATTGCATTTATATCCCGCCCTTCTCCTTACGGACTCAGGGCGGCTGACAATTGAATAAAATACTAACATATATACATATACTTAATTAAAATTTGATTAAAACGAAATATTTAAATATGTCCAATTTAAAAGTAATTAAAACCCCCTTTAAAATCCCTCAGGCCAGTCCCGC
>NW_015391634.1:4855-6977 GCF_001527695.2 Protobothrops mucrosquamatus | reverse complement strand
AAGTTTCGCCCCCTATAGTCAGCGATGGAGTCAGCTGACTATGCCGGGGCGCCGGCAACCACAGCCACTCGGTCTTGGACGGGTTGAGTCTGAGTCTGTTCCTCCCCATCCAGACCCTCACGGCCTCCAGGCATCGGGCCATCACGTCAAGGGCATCGTTGGGGTGGCCCGGGGTGGATATGTACAGCTGAGTGTCATCTAGTCCAACCGGGGTGGATATGTACAGCTGAGGGGTGGCCCGGGGTGGATATGTACAGCTGAGGTCATCTAGTCCAACCCCCTGCTCAGGCAGGAAACCTACCATTTCAGACAAATGGCTGTCCAGTCTCTTCTTAAAAATTTCCAGTGCTGGAGTATTCACAGCTTCTGGAGGCAGGTTGTTCCACTGATTAATTGTTCTAACAGTCAGGAAATTCCTCCTTAGTTCCAGGTTGCTTCTCTCCTTGATGAGTTTCCATCCGTTGCTTCTTGTCCTGCCTTCAGGCGCTTTGGAGAATAGCTTGACTCCCTCTTCTTTGGGGCAGCCCCTCTGATATTGGAACACTGCTATCATGTCTCCCCTTGTCCTTTTTTTCATTAAACTAGACACACCAAATTCCAGCAACCGTTCCTTATATGTTTTAGCCTCTGTTCCCCTAGTCATCTTTGTTGCTCTTCTCTGCCCTAGTTGTAGCGAAGCCAATCCCTGCATCATACAATTGTTTAGCGAATCCCCATGACTTTGCTTGTCAGAACCGGCTGGGAAGGTCGCAAACAAAGTTCATGTGACCAGCACAATGCTGCAACCATTGTAAATACATTCCAGTTGCCAAGTGCCTGAATTTTGATCATGCGACCTTGGAGATGCTACGATGGTCGTAAGTAGGAGGACTTGTCACATTTTTTTTTCAATTACCCACCTGGGTAACGTCATCAGTGCTAGAAGGAAATGTCTGCAAGCAAACAACACAGGTCAGAAATCACCCAGGACCCCACAGCTCAACCCTCAGCTACAAATATTCTCTTTTTTTTCACATCCTTTTTAATGGATGCCCCCACCGGGGTCGGCCAAAAACGGAACGCTTGCAGTCTCAAATTTATTGAACAGCGAAGACAATTCCCTACCCGTCCCGAGAACAGCTGGATTCGATGAATCTTCACTCCACTTTGATTTTTATGATTTTAATTTTTTTTAGGAGAGTCGACAAGGGTGGAAGGGAAGAAGGAAGAAGCCCAGCTGAGACCCTTGTATTTTCTGTCTTGTAGAGAATCGACCAAACTGAAAAGGAAAAAAACTCACGGAGCCTGGGGTTCTTAAAAAAGAAAGAATACGACAGCCTTGTCCCGCCTCGTTTAAATGCAAACCCATTTTTATATGGGACATTAATCCAGAGCTGACTTTTGGAGATCCGTGGAGCCCTGGAACGCTCGTAAATTATGCTTCTTCTCTGCCTCGTAGGTAGATGTGCATTCTTTTTCTTTCTTTCATGATGGTGGAATCTCCTGCCGGGTGAATTCTCCGTCCTAATAGCTTTTCCTTTCTGGCTTCTCCCAAACAGAAGGGGTCCAAATCTCTTGCAGAAGCAGTGAACAGAAAGAGGAGGCAGAATCCAGTGAGCAGAGATGGACAGGTTGTGCCATGTTTATCCGATGCTGACGATTAGGAACGTTAGGAAACTTAGGGGTACTGGAGGCTAAAACTATATGAAGAACGGTTGCAGGAATTGGGTCTGTCTAGCTTAATGAAAAGAAGGACCAGGGGTGACATGATAGCAGTCTTCTAGTGTCTCAGGAGTTGCCCCAAAGAAGAGGGAGTCAAGCTGTTCTCCAAAGCGCCTGAAGGCCGGACAAGAAGCAACGGATGGAAACTAACCCAGGAGAGAAGCAGCTTAGAACTAAGGAGAAACTTCCTGTCAGTGAAAACAGTTAACCAGTGGAACTCCTTGCCTCCAGAAGCGGTGAATGCTCCAACACTGGAGGTTTTTAAGAAGAGACTGGACAGCCATTTGTCTGAAATGGTATAGGGTTTCCTGCCTGAGCAGGGGGTTGGACTAGATGACCTCCAAGGTCCCTTCCAACTTTATTATTATTATTATTATTATTATTATTATTATTATTATTATTATTATTATTATTATTATTA
>NW_015391634.1:0-2851 GCF_001527695.2 Protobothrops mucrosquamatus | reverse complement strand
AATAATAATAATAATAATAATAATAATAATAATAATAATAATAATAATAAAAAAAAAAAAAAAGTTGGGAGGGACCTTGGAGGTCATCTAGCCCAACCCCCTGTTCAGGCAGGAAACCCTATACCATTTCAGTCAAATGACTGTCCAGTCTCTTCTTAAAAACCACCAGTGATGAGGCACTCACCGCTTCTGGAGGCAGGTTGTTCCACTGGTTAATTGTTCTCACTGTCAGGAAGTTTCTCCTTAGTTCTAGGTTGCTTCTCTCCTTGATGAGTTTCCACCCGTTGCTTCTTGTCCTGCCTTCAGGCGCTTTGGAGAATAGCTTGACTCCCTCTTCTTTGGGGCAGCCCCTGAGATACTGGAACACTGCTATCATGTCCCCCCTCGTCCTTCTCTTCATTAAACTAGACGTACCCAATTCCAGCAACCGTTCCTTATATGTTTTAGCTTCCAGTCCCCTAATTATGTTCGTTACTCTTCTCTGTACTCTTTCTAGAGTCTCAGCATCTTTTTTACATCGTGGTGACCAAAACTGGATGCAGTATTCCAAGTGTGGCCTTACCAAGGCCTTGTAAAGTGGTATTAACACTTCACGTGGTCTTGATTCTATCCCTCTGTTAATGCAGCCCAGCACTGTGTTGGCTTTTTTGGCAGCTGCAGCACACGGCTGGCTCATATTTAAGTGATTGTCCACTAGGACTCCGAGATCCCTCTCATAGTTACTTCTATTGAGCAAGGTACCCCTTATACTATACCTGTAAATTTGGTTTTTCTTGCCTAAATGTAGAACCTTGCTTTTTTCACCATTGAATTTCTAGTCTTTTAGTCCAGCCCCCTGCTCAAGCAGGAGAACCTATACCATCTCCGACAAGTGACTGTCTAGTCTCTTCTTAAAAAATCTCCAGGGATGGAGCGCCCACGATTTCTGGAGGCAAAACCCTTTGGGAATTGGGTCCAGCCCTATGAGTCTATGTTTCGTGGGCAGGCCGATGTGGTGGTGGTGAGGAGCCAAGGGAAGGCCTTCATGCTTTTCATCACCATGACCTGTCAGGATGCATTAAGCTCAAGGGGATCTGCTGGAAAAGAGAATGACCCCTTTAGCGATTCATGAATGGGAGCAGGCGGCTGGAAAGAACTAATTGTAGCCTCATTTTCACACGTCGCTCAACTCATCCGTCCAGCTTCACCCTTCTGAGCTTCAACTAACCTCTCCCGTTCCTTCCCTACCCTTGTTGCGGTTCTCAAGTTGGCTAGCTGGAAAAATAGGTAGTTTTCACTTCCCAGAATTCCCCCAACCCCTTAGCATTCTGGGTCTTGAAGGCCCCAGATCTGAAATCAGGGCGGCCAGGGAATTCTGCGTGTTGAAGGCCGTACGTCTTCCAAGTGGCCAAAAAGAGGTAAGTCCTTGACTTTCATTTAGTTTCTCCTTAGTTCTAGGCTGCTTCTCTCCTTGATCAGTTTCCATCCGTTGCTTCTTGTCCTGCCTTCAGGCGCTTTGGAGAACAGCTTGACTCCCTCTTCTTTGGGGCAGCCCCTGAGATACTGGAAGACTGCTATCATGTCCCCCCTCGTCCTTCTCTTCGTTAAACTAGACAGACCCAATTCCAGCAACCGTTCTTTATGTGTTTTAGCCTCCAGTCCCCTAATCATCTTTGTTGCTCTTCTCTGTACTCTTTCTAGAGTCTCAGCATCTTTTTTACATCGTGGTGACCAAAACTAGATGCCGTATTCCAAGTGTGGCCTTACCAAGGCCTTGTAAAGTGGTATCAATACTTCACCTGATCTTGAAAGAAAGTCAAGGACTGAAGGCCAGATAAGGGATAACGGATGGAAAGTGATCAAGGAGAGATTCAACCTAGAGATAAGGAGAAATTTATCTGAGAGTGGGAACAATCCACAGAACAGCTTGTCTTCAGAAGTTGTTGGTGCTTCATCACTCAAGGTTTTTAAGAAGAGACTGGACAACCATTTGTCCGAAATGGTATAGGGCAGTGATGGCGAACCTTTTAGAGACCGAGTGCCCAAACTGCAACCCAAAACCCACTCATGTATCGCCGGGTGCCGGGTGGGTGTGGCCCACTCGGCAGGCGCAACTACAGTGGGCTTGGCAGACTGGGTGGGCATGGCCACTGGATGGGTGTGGCTGCAGTAGTCATGGCAGACTGGGTGGGCATGGCCGGGGTGGGCGTGGCCACCTCGATGTTGCTTATGGGGAGGGACACCTGTGGGAGCCGGGCAGGGCAGGGTTGGGGGAGATCCAGGGGGTCTCTGGCGGGTGGGATGGTGGGCTCCCCAATGGTGGCTCCAGGCTGGCTGGCCTTAGGCCAGTGATAATAATAATGATGATAAAGTTGGAAGAGACCTCGGAGGTCATCTAGTCCAACCTCCTGCTCAGGCAGGAAACCCTATACCATTTCGGACAAATGGCTGTCCAGTTCCTTCTTAAAAACTTGTGTTGTTGGCGCATTCACCGCTTCTGGAGGCAGGTTGTTCCACTGGTTAATTGTTCTAACTGTCAGGAAGTTTCTCCTTAGTTCTAGGTTGCTTTTCTCTTTGGTTAGTTTCCACCCGTTGCTTCTTGTCCTGCCTTCAGGTGCTTTGGAGAATAGCTTGACTCCCTCTTCTTTGGGGCAGCCCCTGAGATATTGGAACACTGCTATCCTGTCCCCCCTCATCCTTCTCTTCGTTAAACTAGACATACCCAATTCCAGCAACCGTTCCTTATATGTTTTAGCCTCCAGTCCCCTAATGCCGAACGTTTAGAGACCATGTGTGCTGGGGTGATGGCGCGTGCCCACAGAGAGGGCTCTGCGTGCCGCCTCTGGCACACGTGCCATAGGTTCGCCACCAC
>NW_015391633.1:13107-23925 GCF_001527695.2 Protobothrops mucrosquamatus | reverse complement strand
CCTGGTCTGGAAGACACATCATCTTTTCCTCGTCAGCAGAGCATTCTTTAGAGGCAGTCTTGACAAAAGGCAAGCTGCATAATCTTTTGCCAGCAGGCATCGGAGGGATTAGGTGAGTAGTGGACAAATTAGCACCTCTGTCTTACCTCTTACCTCAGTTCATCCTGGGAAGGATATCTAGTAGGCAAGCTTAGCAGTCGGCAAGCTAGATCTGGCTCATGGGTTTCACCCATTACAGTAACTTGTCGATTGGGAGTGCTAATTTGTCTATCTCCCATTCTCTTTGGCTCCTTCTGACTAGGACCTTTTGCCAGGCAATGATGAAGTAGTATCATACAGCAGTCTGGGTATTAATGGTCAAGTAAATCTTTGGCCAAATGTCCTATCCCTCTTCTGGCATCTGTTACCCAAATTTTTAAGCAATTTCTAGGTGTGCTACCCAATTTGTGCTGGAACTGTTCAGCCTGAGAGATCCATCAACCAGTCTTGCATGAACGTTCTAGTTACATGGGCAACAAGAAGGCTGCAGGCATTTGAAATAGTATTCTTTGAAGTGACCAACCATGAAATAATCCTGAATCCAATATACCAATCCTTAAAATGGTTGGGGTGATGAAGAGAAGAATATTACTATATAAATAATAAGTGGTAATAAACAAGTATTGGCATGTCATGAGGATCATCTATGGGAAAGCCATAACCACTCTAATATGAGATAATTATGAGGAGATACTTTCAGGAACATATCCTCCCTTTCTCTCAGCAATTCTTTAACCTGTGTCTTCCTCTTTCTTCTTCCCACCTCCCTCCACAGAGCTCTCTCCTTCTTTCTGTCTAAAGTATTTGTCAAGAAAGATGACAGATTGCAAAAGGCTCTGGTAACTAGGCTAACAACTATATAAAACAAGGTAAAGAGCAGCAAGTTTTCTATGCTACCCAGCAATGCAAACTAACTGCATTCTAAAACAATATGATTTAAACATATGAAATCATTTGATTTGGGACCAAAACATTATCTCCCCAATGTCAAAATTGCTCCTACATCTTATTTCTTATAAATCTGGAAAAATAACCAGTCAGCAATGTAAGAATATTATGATGTTATTTTGTTATCTTTCATCTAAAATATTGATTGCTTTTGGACAAATCCCTCATACCTTCCTTCCAGTTACCAAATATCATAGGATTGTAATCAAATTTATAAGCTTTAATGTGACCTTAATTTTAGGAAATGTAGTGCTCAATATATATGCTTATCTTCTGGGAAAAGTAACTTGAAATGGGAGAATATTTGTTTGTGCCTATGTGTAAAGATCTGCTTTATATAATTCTGATGAATAGTTGGAAGTAAAAGATTTTTACATCACATACAGTAGAAATAGTTTAAATGGGCTTCTGGACATCCATTTATATGACTGCAAAAAAAAACCCATAGAAAATCATCTTTACCCCCTCAAGCTATTTATCAATCCTAATTAGAAAGTAGAAAACAATGGGAAATCTCTTTAGGTTTCACAAAGGAATTATGTCTATCAGATTTTAGTTTTCCTTACTCAATACATAGCTTAGCCACAGAATATGCTGCCATAAAAACAGATCAAAGCATGTCTGAAGTTTGCTAAGGCAGAGGTCGTCAATCTTGACAACTTTAAGACTTGTGGACTTCAACTCAAAGGTAGCTGATGAATTCTGGGAGTTGAAGTCCACAAGTCTTAAAGTTGCCAAGGTTAAGGACCCCTGTGCTAAGAGAGAACAAACATTATATCTGAAAGGAAGGTAAAAAGAAATTTAGCCCAAGAAGCAGTATGAAAGGATTTTTAGTTTATATATTCTGCTTCTTCTCTATTCACCAATGTCAGCAACAGCAATGTTTTCAGAAACCAATAGGATTACAATTCTCTATGGATACCTGTTCTGGGCTCCCTCTAGAAAATACTTTTTTAAGAAATACATTTTTGACATTCTACCACCAAGTCATTTCTGCTGCAAATTCCCTACAATCTCACAAAATTTGAATAATTTCAAGGTATTGTGAGTAAAACTCTATCTTCCTATCTCTCTAACCATACATCTAATGACAGCCAAATAATTTTCTTACATATTTACTTGTAATACTTTGAGAACTAAAGAAAAATCCTAAGTTGGATGTAGAGGAACTTGTTTCTGGGAGCAGCTTTCCGAATTAGGACAAAGAGGCTACATGTAGAGACACTGAGTTATTAAGAAACTTTTTTGTGCTTATTTTTACATCATTAATATCCATGTAAAGGCCCAATAGCAAATTCAGTTAATTGAATTTTTATAAGTTCTTGATATTAGAAATAATTTGGTCATTTTTCATTAATAATATCCCTTAATGTTAGGAAAAAGAATAGATGCTCTTGAGATAATTGCACATACATTTGGAAATATTTACACTTTAGAGCAGAATCAAAGTTGCAAAACAACAGACACTACTACACAAAATTGGCTCCAAATGTAATTTATGAGCAAAAAGATGAATAGATTTGTAAGCATCAGGAGATATACACCCTTATGTAAGAATTTTATTTGATTTATATCCCAATAAAACTAGTTATATTCACTTAGTAAAACAGCAAAACAATGTTCAAGTGATATATATTATCATTAATATGAATCTTCTTCTTCTTCTTGTGCCATATCCATTATCGGACGTTGGCGATTATGTTGGCGATCCTGTTTTTATCAGCAGCCGCACGAAAAAGTGCTGTTGAGTTTTGTCCAAACCAATCCCTTAGATTTTGAAGCCACGATGTTCTTCTTCTGCCTGGACCTCGTTTGCCTTCAATCTTTCCCTGGAGGATTAAATGGAGTATACCGTATTTTTCTGGGTGTCGCATCACATGTCCGAAATATTCTAATTTTAATTTTTTAATTGTTTTGATGATTTCCCTTGGCTTTCCCAGGCGGCTTATCACCTCCTCATTTCTGATCTTGTCAACCCAGCTTATACGTAACAGCCGCCTGTAAATCCACATTTCAAATGCTTCTAGTCTCTTCAGGTGGCCTTCTCTCTACTCCATAGAGCAGGATAGAAAAAATATACACAACATATAAAGCTTTGATTCCATTGTCCCATTGTCAGTTCTGAAGAAGCTTCTTGGATGAGAAGCGAAACGTCTTCAAGAAAAAACAAACATCCAGTTGCCTTTTGAAAAAGCACTTTTGGGACAACCATGACCTGAATGACTGAGACTCTCCATAGAGATTGATTCCATTGTATTCTGCAATACAATTTTCATTCTTTGTAATCCAAAGTAATGTTGCTAATAATTTTTGTACAGGGTGTCAGCGTTCTGTTCATATGTTCACTGATAGTAAGATAAATACTTGAAATCAAAGAACAATAAAACTTGATATGAGGGGAGACGCCAACTAAAGAAAACTAAAGTTTAACAATGAGTAGGACCTTCTTTAGCTATGTAAAGGGGGGAAAAATCTAGAAAAATTATTCCCATGCTTGTCTATAAAGGAAATAGTCAGGTAGCTAGTAGGAATGCCATTAAATGGTTGGAAAAGGCATTCCAGAATTTTTGGTTTCTTAAAAACTGAGTATATTGAGTTAGTTTGACAATTACACAAGGTGGCTATAATCCATATGTTTGTGTAGAGAAAAGGGGAAAAAAGAATCCAGTTTTGAAAAGAAAAAGAACATTTTGAAATGAAATTTCTATATGTTATCTCTTCTAGTGTTTCTTTTCTTTTAGAATGGAACTTAGATGCAAAAAATTGGGGAAAAGGGAGCCAATGTAGAAGTAGGATTTTTTTTATAACCAATTTTTGATTTTTCAGTCCTATCTGCACACTAAATTAAAGTTAGGTTAGGGAAAAGTGAGTAAAAATTATCATCTTAGGAGAAATACCTACAAAAACATATAGCAGCATGTTAATGATATCATTATCATCATCATCATCAGGTGCAGAAATAGGGCACAAATAGTGAAATGTTGGAAAAACAAGAAACTGATCAAAACACAAATATGTTAGATTTGCTCATTCTAATTTATGTAGCTGTATTGTAGATTTTATTTGAGTTACTATTATGTGTTGAAAGATCTTGTCATTATGTCTTTATTTATTTCACTATTATATTTTACTAATAAACATGTCACTAGTAAAACATGGATTAATACAGAAGTAGAAAGCAAAACAAACTAAAGGCTAGAAATAAGGGAAAAGAAAATCTGATAAAATTTCATTTATACTAATATCATTCAACATATCTCTCCATATCTTTCTATTGCTTACAAACCATGTGTTACTTTTATGTTATGCAATACTTCATATATTGTCCTTTCTTTTGTAAATGGCAGTATCAATAGCCTTATATACTGCTTCATAGGGTATTATAGCCCTCTCTAATTTGTTTTCAGAGTCAGCTTATGGCCCCCAACAATCTGGGCCCTCATTTCACTGACCTCAGAAGGATGGAAGCCTGAGTCAACCTTGAGCCGGTCAGGATTGAACTGCTGGAAGTCAGCAGAATTAGCCTGCAATACTGCATTCTAACCACTGCGCCATCATGGCTCTCAATATCTCAACTCTTGCTTTTTTAGGACCTCATTCAATCTTGATTTTCTTGATTTTTCCAATCATATTTTGTGACTCATTCCCTGTTAATTTACCCTTTATGCCCAATCCCTCTCAACATATTTCTTTTGCTGATTTTCCATTATGTTTTCAATTATATATTCAGTATCATTCATTTGCAACCCTATATATTTTTATTTTATCCCACACTCTTCTTAAGTAGCCCATTTCCATTGCATTCAGCTGACTTTTATATTTTTCCTGACATACCCAAATCTTACTACTACATAATGAACGAGGTGTATGTATTCTGTTATGCACAGATATTTCAGCATTGCTTCATTCCTCACTAACTTTAACTCTAACCATTTCTATATAAACGATTACAGGCAAAATATCACGTAAGTTCTACAATCTTCAAACAAAGGTTTATAACACATCTATCCAGCAAGAGTGCACTTGACATGTTATGTCTTAATGCTGTGGGTGAAATAGGAACCAGTTCTGTCTTAGTGTCATAAAATGTTTTACAAATTTCTTTTGCTTTGTAATCCTTGTTCTGTGTGCTACTGGGATCACATGCTCCAAATCAAGCTGAGCACACAATAGCCTTTGTCTGGATTAAAGCCTGAACTCCACCAAGAGTAAAAGAGCTGTGTAGTATGGAGCTAATAATTCAGTCTGTCTACTCAGGGTCACAATCATATCATATCACAATCATAATAGTGATCCAGGAATGGGGCAGAGGTATCAAGCTTGACATCTTTGGGTGTTTTTACCTTTCTCACATCTCATAAAGTGGGAATCATAAAGGAAGCTAAATCACACAAGCATGTGCACAATCCCATGAATGTCCAATGCATACACATATTGATTTCTCCTAGCTTGGGGGTCAAGAGAGTGTTTTCCACATTGTGCAAATACAGCATTGCATAAAGCCCGAGACAGAAGTTCACAGGATTAGAAGCAGCAGTAAAAACCGAAAGCATAAAAATGCTGACTGTAAGTTACTCACTTGGTCTGGAACTGGGTCTAACACACTACTGTAGGAGAATATGGCTCAACACATGCTTGAATCAGCCTGAAATGGCCAGTAAGTGCCAGATTGAATCCACTTACTTGGGTAATCTACTTTTTCTGCCAACCGAATGGACAGTGAAGGGAATTGAATTTTACAGATACTGCAGCAGACAGTGGAATTTTCAAGGAGAGAATTCTTCTTGAACACGGATCTAGCTAAGGTTAATATAAGCTTGTTCATGAGCTGCGAATGAGATGGAGGCAACTTCACAGAGACAGGGCAGAAAAAAAGATTCATAGGACATGTTTGTACCATGTTTAGCTATAAATGGTGAAATTCTTTAAGAACTACTAGATACCACTGATTCTAAATGTCTGAATACTTTCACAAATATATAAGGACACATAATAATAACACTGTGCTTGTATTGGAGATACTATTTACTTGGAAAGGATTATAAGNTTGTGATTATATGCTGGTGGTAGAAGGAATACTCATACTGAATTTAAGCAAACTACACATTTTTTAAAGTTTGTATAGCACAGTATAGTATAATACAAACTGGAACATATTTCTCCCAAATAGATTAAATGGTTAAAAAATAGTTTCAGAATGTACTTTGTCTGTGTGGTAAAGAGATGCACATTTTTGCTAACTACCATTGATTAAACTGACAATATTAGGATATGGGTTGTGGGAATGAGGATTAGAACTCATATACTGCTACTATATTTAGGATTTGTTTTTCAAACTTTCAAGATTTTTTATTTTTGGTTTGGATCTCTTTCATTAATCAAACAGTGGAAAAACAAAAATCAAAAAAAGAAAAAAGAAAAGCAGATATAAAATATAAAGATTTTAAAGATAATAAGCAACAAATCAGCGAACACCTAAAGGCAAACAAAGTCATTACCAAAAATCAACATGGGTTTGTCAAAAACAGATCATGCCAGAGAAATCTTATTGCATTCTTTGACAAAATTAGTGGACCAGAAGAATGTTGTGGATATAATTTACTTGGACTTCAGTAATGCATTTGACAAGGTAGACCATGACCTATTACTTGATAAGATAGAAAAATGTAGGTTAGATAGCATCACCATCAGATGGATTCATAGCTGGCTGACCGGCCATACTCAGTGTGTGGTCTCCAATGGAACTGCATCTACATGGAGGGAAGTGTGTAGTGGGGTGCCCTAGGACTCTGTTATGGACCCAGTGCTTTTCAACATCTTCATCAATGATTTGGATGAGGGGATAGATGGGGAACTCATCAAATTTGCAGATGACACCAAGCTGGCAGGAATAGCCAACACTCCAGAAGACAGGCTTAAGATACAGGAGGACCTGGACAGACTTGAACACTGGGCGCTATCTAACAAAATGAAATTCAATGATGAAAAAAGTAAGGTTCTAGATTTAGGCAAGAAAATCAAATGCACAGGTACAGTATAGGTGCTATCTTGCTCAGTAGTAGTAACTGTGAGAGGGATCTCAGAGTCCTAGTGGACAATCAATTAAATATGAACCAGCAGTGTGCTGTAGCTGTCAAAAAAGCCAACACAGTGCTAGGCTGCATTAACACGATCACGTGAAGTATTAATACTACTTTACAATGCCTTGGGAAGGCCACACTTGGAATACTGCATCCAGTTTTGGTCACCATGATGTAAAAAAGATGTTGAGACTCTAGAAAGAGTACAAAGAAGAGCAACAAAGATGATTAGGGCACTGGAGGTTAAACCATATAAAGAATGGTTGCTGGAATTGGGTATGTCTAGTTTAATGAAGAGAAGAACTAGGGGTGACATGATAGCAGTGTCCCAATATCTCAGGGGTTGCCACAAGGAAGAGAGTGTCAAGCTATTTTCCAAGGTGCCTGAAGGCAGGACAAGAAGCAATGGATGGAAACTAATCAAAGAGAGAAACAACTTAGAACCCTGACAGTTAGAACAATTAATCAGTGGAACAACCTGCTTCCAGAAGTTGTGAATGCTCCAACACTGGAAGTTTTTAAGAAGAGACTGGACAGCCATTTGTCTGAAATGGTATAGGGTTTCCTGCCTGAGCAGGGGGTTGGACTAGAAGACCTCCAAGGTACATTCCAACTTTATTATTATTATTATTATTATTATTATTATTATTATTATTATTATTATTGTTATTGTTATTGTTATTGTTATTGTTATTGTTATTGTTATTGTTGTTGTTGTTGTTGTTGTTGTTGTTATTAAAATAGATTAATTACTAAAGGATGAGGTGTCTTCTGAATTCTTCATGAAACAATGAATAATGCATATTAAAAGTTCTGTATGGAAATAATCAGAAATTAAGAAAGCAGGGGTATGACCATTTTGAAACTTGCTTCTGGTTAATCTTTTTATTTGCAAATAAAAACTGTATTCATTTCTCCCACCAAAAAAAAGAAAAGAAAGAAGGAAAGAAAGAAAGAAAGAAAAAGAAAGAAAAAGAGAAAGAAACTCAGATCTAAGGACAATGATAGCGGACAGATGAGAGACATCCTTGAGAAACAGCTGGATCTCTTAAATAACTGTAGATCTCTTGTGACTTCTTGCAATTTGCTGTATTTCCCCCTGCAAACAAATGTTTTAGTTTTTTTCCTAGAGACATTGAAAGCAACTTGAGAGCTGCCCATTTAAATCAATGCCATAGGGACCGTTAATTTTTACAATACTTAGACCACCATGAATAAAAACAAGGGGATAATTGGATGCCAGAGAAATTAAATCCATTGATGGAAAATGTTGCAGTCTTTATCCAAAACTGATGTGGGTTTTCAGAATGTCATATTCCAGTTTTGTCACATGTGCTAAATATTTGGTGTAGCGCTACCTCCTCAGAGGCCGCCAATGCCCAGGCCCTCCCAGCCTTGCAGCAATGTTCTTTAGAGATCGATGAGATGTCTTACAACCGGAGCTCACGCAGCATTAATGGGTGGCAGGCTCTTCTTGTTGAAGTAGGACTTTCAGGCACGAACTTAACCAGTCTCAGATATCCTCCCACGGAGGAAGCAATAAAACTTCACTCTATCTAGCCTCTATTTAAAATACCCTTGATAAAAAAATAAAATAAGCTTCCAAACCTTCTCTTCTCAACTCCAACCACCCCGGCCTTCTCCTTTTCTTCCCTTTTCTATCCTTCCTCCTTCCACTCACGCCAGCCACACCCAAGCCAACTGCAGCTGTCCCAATCTTCCCCTTCCCAGTCAAGCTCCTGCAAGCACTCTCAGGCAGTCCCCGCTACATTGGCAATACTAACAACGATCACCCCCCCCAAATATGGAATATTTTTTCCAGAAGGAATAAACTGTTCCCCCCCCGCCGAATTTATAACTATTCAAAATGGTTTCAGTAGTTACTGGTTTACCAATAAATACCATATAGTATTATAGTATTATAGCATAATCAATATAAAATATAATTTGTAAAATAATATAAAATCTGGAAGGCAGCAAATTGCAAAAGATGCATGTGCACGAAGACACGCCACACATAAAAATTTTTATATTCCATTAAATTTTTCAAAAACAAGCAAACAGAATGTTCAGAAGTAAAATGTTGAGGTACTTCAAAGAAAATTGACAGTATTCCCCACCATGCTTCTGAAAAAATATCCTCCAAATAGATTTATCTTGCTGAGAATACACATTTTTTTTTCATCTGTGCGTGTCATAAAGATTTGTTACAAAATGTCTTATTTCTAAATGGGGCAATTCTACTTTCAACAACTGCACAATCTCAGATACTCAGCAAGTACCTTTGTCTGCTATTGGTACAAATCTAGTACAATTCCACAAGCATGTACACAGAAGAGATTAGAAACATCTCCCTGCAGCAGCAGTGGCTGTTCAGACATTGCTCATCTACCAATATGTATTATGGGCGAGTTTTCTGTTTTAACCTTTGTAAGCTGTCCAGATGGGTGGATATATACATAATAAATAACTAAAAAAAAATTCAGTAGTTCCAGACAGCTGAGAGATGTAGTTCAGCTACTTTCAGCAGGCTTATTTCCAATCCTGCAATAAGGAAAAGATATCTTTGGTGCAATGTTTCCCAATCTTGGAAACTTTGAAATGTGTGGACTTTGACTGCCAGAATTCCCCAGCCATGCATACAATTATCCATATCTGTGTTCTCTTTTATTCTATTTAGAAGTTATGAGATTAAAATAACTTCTAAGATTCTATTTAGAAGTTACTTTAGTCTCATAACTTCTAAGTATTCTAAAAACAGAACACAGATATGGATAATTGATCATGGAAGATAGATTTGCATTCAACTTTATGCTCAGGGAATTTCAGAAAGATTTGTAAAAGCACCCCAAACCAGTAGATAAAGGAAGCAATGAATAATGAATTAGATTTTTGTTTGCAAAGGTTGTATTGAATGAGATTTGTTTTGGCAAATAAAGATTTTGTAGTTGTTAGTTCCATTTCACAGAGAAATTTCTAAATGCATATAGTTATTCATATTAAAGGTTGGATTCATATTTTATGTAGGAGATAATGTGGATTGTTTGGTTTTGACTTAGCACAATGGGTGAAACTAGCCCAAAAAAGATGAAATGAATTAATGAATCAAATTTCTTCAAACAGGCTAGTAAACAAGTCCTAAAAGCTAAATCCAACCCCTTCCTCTCCCTGTATCACAAATATTTTCCCACACATCTATTGAGCACATTAGTAATTTCTGTTTAGTTGAAACACAAACCATAGCTTGGACCTCTTTTATCTTTATGAACAACGTGGAGGCCTTGTGGAGTTTTCCCCTATGGAACAGAGCATGTGTGACAACCGAGCCTGTCACTGTTATTGTGTAAGACTGGGAATTGGGTGACTTGCCAACTACGTTTTAAAGAAGGAAGTTCTCATATGGTGTCAAACTGTTAATTCATCCAAATTATAATTATTTACAGTAAAAGGTGTTGTGTCCTGAGCCTGCAAAAGCAGGCTCGGGACGTTGCAAGAGTCCCGGGCATTTGCAAAAGCTGCCCGAGACCAGACTGAGTGGTGCCGGCCTTGCATGCATGCGCAAGGCGGGAAAAGACCGCCTTATGATTGGTTGGATTTGCCCGGGGATCAGAAGGTATAAATAGAGGCCTGCGTGCCTCTGCTCGGGTTGTTCGTAGATTGGAAGCAGAGAATAAAGACTTGTTAGAAATGCTTCGTCTCAAGCGCCATTATTCTCCGGACTTAACACTGGCGACGAAGGTGGGATTCAGTC
>NW_015391633.1:10824-12856 GCF_001527695.2 Protobothrops mucrosquamatus | reverse complement strand
TCACCCAAAGAAGTCCGGAAGAGGAAAACGGCGTGGAAGTCAGCGTTATCCTGCCAGTACGAAATCGCTGGAGGGTGCGTGCGGCTGAAGAAGACCCTGATCCTCGATCATGGCGAAAGTTGGGCGTTTAGCGGAATTCGACGTCTCTCACCCCGAGAGGTGGGAATCTTATGTTGCAAGAGTCGAGACTTACTTCCGCATAAACCAGATAAGGGAGGAAGGCTTAAAGGCTGCCACGATGTTGTGCGTTTGTGGGCAAGACGCCTGTCAGGCCTGAGATCGCCGCTCCTTGCTGTGCCGGTCCGGATGAGGTCTCCGTCTCCTCGCCTTCCTCTCTGGCTCCCAGCTGGCGTTCCGTGCGGCGGCGCTCCCTCCGTTCGCCCTGCCGTCGGGACGGCAACGTCGGAGGTCATCAGGCGGCGTCGGGCTACAGACTGACGGGCGGACGGCGCCAGCCTACCGATGCGTGGGGCGCCAGCCTACCGATGCGTGGGGCGTCAGCCTACCGATGCGCCAGCCTACCGATGCGCTGGCCTGCACGGGCGCTGGGACATCTTTCGAGCGGTGAGCAGCGGAACGGGGCCGAGGGGGCGGGGCCGATGGGGCGGGGTTGAACGGACGCTGGGCCTGACAATTCCCAGGTGTTTTCGCTGGAGGGACTGGCTGACTATGGGGGTGGTATTGGGCGGGGCGGGCCTGGGATGGCCGGGGCTGCTGGGATACAAAGCACGCTGCGAGAAAGCAACTCCCAGAGCTAACTTTACTACAACTTTGAATAAAATTGTTGTTCGTTTGCCGTTCCTGTCTGCTGGGGTTTTGTTTGGGAAACCAAGCCAGGATGGTCTGACATTAAGTTAGCTCTCCTATAAAAAAAAAAAAAAAGGAACTACCTTCCAGCTGGCTGTGGTGTGTCCAGGTGTTCTGTTAGCTCCGAGGGCATGGCAGAGGGAAAGCCAAGTGCAGCAACGCCTGGGGAGGCGGCTGAGCCGGCAAGTGAGACGGCAGTTCCACCGGCGAGGGAGGAGCCGGAGGCCGTGGTGCGACCAAAGGAGAGAATACAGCAGCCTGCGGAGGCCGGGTTGGAAACCCCACAGCCAGCGTCCACTGCTGCGTCAGGGGAGTGGTGGCTAAGTTCGGCCCTACAACCACCCAAGGCAGGGGAACGGCGACCAGCAGTGAGTTTGGGGCCAGCGTTAAGCGGTTGGAGGGAGCGACGTGTGACAGGGGATGAAGACGATGAGTGGAGTTATTCCACTGCTCCAGGGCAGTCTACCTTGGACGCGCTTCGGGACCAGTTCGGGGAGACGGGTTATCTGGCACCACCTCCCACGAGGCCCAGGGCGGGGGTGGGGCCACCAGCTGAGCCATCTAGGTTCCAGTTGGCCAGCCCTCGGTTCAGGCTCACCCCCTCCCTGAGGGAACCGGAGACGGAACTGGGCAGCAGGTCACAGCGCCCTAGACAGGGCCGTCAGGCCGGGGCCCTGGTCGCGGACCCATCCAGACAACCCAGGGGGATGCCCAGCCCCGCAGGACCCTGGGGAGGGGGCCAAGATGGTGGTCAAGTCGCGCCCCCGGCTGGGGACCAGTATGGCAATCCTATCGTGGCTCCTTGGCCTCAGGCGGTGCTGTGGAACCCCCCCCCTGAACGTAACATTCGACGGGGATCCTGACCGCTTGGCGATTTTTCTGAGCCATGTGCTCAGCCACCTGGACCGTTTTACCACCTTATATCCGTCCAATTGGGCTATGGTGGTGGCTGTCACGGCAAACGTGCAGGGGGAGGCTGCGGCTTGGGCGGCAGACTTGTATAGTGACCACGCCGGGGAGCTGGCGGACATTGGTCTGTTCCTGGAAGCCCTGAAGACAAGGTTTGAAGACCCCTCCAGGGTGCAGCGAGCGGAGGCGGAAGTGTTAGGGTTGCGGCAACGAGGCAGGCCGGCCAGGCAGTATGTTAGAGACTTCCAGCAAGCGGCGGGAAGACTGCGGTCATGGCCGGAGCGCTTACTAGTGCACCATTTCCGGGCTGGGCTGG
>NW_015391633.1:5845-9677 GCF_001527695.2 Protobothrops mucrosquamatus | reverse complement strand
AGGACGACCCAAAAGACCATTGAGGGGTCCGAGACAGCCCAGAAGGGGAACGCCCTTGCTTTCCCCGCCGAATACGATGATCTCGCTGCAGTCTTCAGTGAGCGGGAGTGTGACACTCTGCCACCACACCGCCCCACTGATTGTGCGATTGAGATCCTGCCAGGCTCCAAGCTGCCAAAACCCAGAATGTACCCCATGATGCCCCTAGAGCTCCGAGAACTGCGGCAGTATATCGACAAAAATCTAGAACGGGGCTTTATATAGCCTGCTCGCTCTCGGATAGTGGCCCCTGTTTTGTTCCAAGAGAAGAAGGACGGGGGTCTCCGACTGTGTGTGGACTTTCGTGGGATCAACGCAGTCTGCGTAGAGCATATGTACCCCCTCCCACTGATGAAAGATCTCCTAGCACATTTGGCCAAGGGAAAGATATTCACGAAACTAGATCTTTGTGAAGCGTATTACCGGGTGAGAATAAAACGAGGGGACGAGTGGAAGACGGCCTTCAACTGTCCGTTGGGCAGTTATGAGTTTAAAGTAATGCCCTTTGGTTTGCAAGGAGCCCCCGCAGTGTTCATGCAGTTGATAAATGGGGTGTTGCATGAACACTTATACCGCAGGGTGCTCGTATACCTGGACGACATCCTCATCTACTCCCAGACACGGGAGGAACACATCCGTTTGGTGCGGGATGTGTTGAACAAATTATTGCATGCCCAATTATTTGTGAAACTGTCCAAGTGCGAGTTTCACCAAACCCGGATTGATTATTTAGGGTACAGGATTTCAGCAGCAGGTGTGGAAGTGGATCCGAATAAGGTGAGGAGCGTATTGGAGTGGCAAGCGCCAAAAACTCGCAGACAACTACAAAGTTTTCTGGGTTTTGCCAACTTCTACCGGCAGTTTATCCCCTCATTTGCATCGGTGGCGCTACCATTGACACACCTGCTGCGAACCCGGCCCACAACAACAAAACCCTGTCCTGGGCAACCCCTAGCGTGGTCAGCAGACTGCCAACGGGCGTTTGAGTCGTTGAAGGCCCTCTTTGCACAGGAACCCGTTTTATTACATCCGGATCCGGAACGGCCGTTCGTGGTGCAGGCCGACGCCAGTGATGTGGCAGTAGGTGCGGTGTTACTCCAAAGAAACGCCCAGGACAAACTACAACCATGTGCCTATACCTCCCGAAAGCTCACGGACACCGAGAGAGCATGGGCTATTTGGGAGAAGGAGGCGTTTGCGGTGCGGTGGGCGTTAACCACATGGCGTCATTTACTGGAGGGGGCTACCCATCCTTTTGAAGTGTGGACAGACCACAAAAACCTGGAGGTGTTCCAGACTCCCAGGCGACTGGCACCTAAACGTGCGTTGGGCGCAATACTTTAAGCGCTTTCGTTTCCATCTGAAGCATGTCCCGGGGGGCAAGAACTTCCTTGCGGATGCCCTGTCCCGACTACCTCAGTATGATAGCAAGAGACTAGAGGTGGTGCAGGCAATTATGCCCTCATGTGGTGGTGGAGACGTAACGCTAGGCCGGTGCGCTAAAACGGGGTCGATTGAGGACGAGCTGAGGGCAGCTGTTGTGCACGACGACTGGCTCCAGGAGAACCCGGGCCTATTGACCCTACGGGACGGTTTAGCGTGGTATGGCACCAGACTTTATGTTCCTCACGGGATGAGACGCAAGATATGCCGTAGATGCCATGATGTAAAGCAGGCCGGCCACTTTGGCTTCCTGAAAACCCTGCACCTAGCCAGGCGCCAATTTTGGTGGCCCCGGATGAGGTCAGAGATTGAGGAATATGTGAAGGACTGTAGTGTATGTGCCTGCTCCAAACCACATCCAGGGAAACCCATGGGATTGCTCCAAAGTGTAGCTGACCCAGAGCAGCCTTGGCAAGATATTGCCATGGACTTCATAGTCGAATTGCCTGAGGTCAGGGGCTACACGGTGATATGGACAGTGGTGGACCTGTTCTCCAAACAGGCCCATTTTATTCCTTGCAAGGGGCTACCATCAGCAAGGAGGTTGGCGAAGATGTTTTTAACCCATATTTACCGCTTACATGGGGCCCCACGTCGTATTATATCGGATCGGGGGGTGCAGTTTACAGCCCAGTTTTGGCGGGAGTTCGTCAGGTTTCTAGGGGCGAGCCAAGGCCTTAGTTCAGCTTACCATCCAAGCACCAATGGGGCAGCTGAAAGGGCCAACGCCGCTGTTGAGAGGTACCTACGGAGTTACGTGTCATACCAACAGTACGACTGGGTGGACCTTGTAACATTCGCCGAGGTAGCCTATAACAACGTTGTGCATAGCAGCACTGGCTTCACCCCCTTCAAAGTGGTACATGGGCGGGAGTTCGTACCCATACCTGAATGCCAACCACAAGGTAACCCACCTTACACGGCGGATGCCTGGCTCACCCAGGTGGGGGGTGTGTGGAATACAGTGCAACAAGCACTGAGGAAGGCAAGGGAGGGAACCAAGGAGCAGGCGGACAGGAAACGCAAACAGCAACTTCCGTTCCGGGTGGGTGATTATGTCTTCCTGTCCACAAAGTACATAAATTGCAAGTACCTTGTAAGAAACTAGCCCCAAAGTTTATTGGACCCTTCCAGATAGCCCAGATTATCAATCCGGTCACGGTACGACTTCGCTTACCGAAGCTTCTAGGTAGGATACACCCAGTGTTCCACGCCAGCCTGTTGAAGCCCGCACCGAAGGCACCCGGTTACCGGGGCCCCGGCGAGGTGTCACCTGGGTGATATGAGGTCCAAGAGCTCCTGGACTCGCGGGTACGGCGCGGTGGGGTCTCCTACCTCATCCTCTGGAAAGGATACCCCCTATCTGAGGCCTCCTGGGTGCGGGAGGAGGACATTTCTGCGCCCAAACTGCTCCAGGACTACCATAAGCGGTTCCCCCATAAGCCCGGTGGGCCACCCACAGGTAGGCCGCCCTAGTCCGTACGCAGCACTAATCCTCTGCCGCTTCGTTCCAGGGGGACCCGTGGTAGGGGGAGCCGAATGTCAGGCCTGAGATCGCCGCTCCTTGCTGTGCCGGTCCGGATGAGGTCTCCGTCTCCTCGCCTTCCTCTCTGGCTCCCAGCTGGCGTTCCGTGCGGCGGCGCTCCCTCCGTTCGCCCTGCCGTCGGGACGGCGTCGGACATCATCGGGCGGCACCGGGCTACAGACTGACGGGCGGACGGCGCCAGCCTACCGATGCGTGGGGTGCCAGCCTACCAATGCGTGGGGCGTCAGCCTACCGATGCGCCAGCCTACCGATGCGCTGGCCTGCACGGGCGCTGGGACATCTTTCGAGCGGCGAGCAGCAGAACGGGGCCGATGGGGCGGGGCCGATGGGGCGGGGTTGAACGGACGCTGGGCCTGACAATTCCCAGGTGTTTTCGCTGGAGGGACTGGCTGACTATGGGGGTGGTATTGGGCGGGGCGGGCCTGGGATGG
This sequence comes from Protobothrops mucrosquamatus, assembly GCF_001527695.2. Lineage (NCBI taxonomy): Eukaryota > Metazoa > Chordata > Lepidosauria > Squamata > Viperidae > Protobothrops > Protobothrops mucrosquamatus. The sequence goes on along the minus strand of NW_015391633.1, from coordinate 6,218 downwards.
GCGGGGCTGCTGGGATACAAAGCACGCTGCGAGAAAGCAACTCCCAGAGCTAACTTTACTACAACTTTGAATAAAATTGTTGTTCGTTTGCCGTTCCTGTCTGCTGGGGTTTTGTTTGGGAAACCAAGCCAGGACGGTCTGACAACGCCTTTGAGATCGCCGAGAGCCTAATCACCCCGGCCTCGCTGGAAACGGTGTCATACTCCGATCTGAAGAAAGTTTTAAAGGAACACTTCCAGCCCAAGCAATCTGTCATGGCTTGGAGGCACACATTTCAACAGAGGGATCAGCGAGCTGGGGAATCAGCAAAAGAATACGTTGCGGCTTTGAGAAGAGCAGCTAAACCGTGTGATTTCAAGGACTTAGAGGAAAG
>NW_015391633.1:0-2731 GCF_001527695.2 Protobothrops mucrosquamatus | reverse complement strand
CACATCTTACACACACTGTGTGACTTTAACTCAACAGTTAATTATATAACCATCACTATGATGGCGTCCATGTGGGCGCAGTATTATTTCATCTAGGGGGGAGGGGTGTTGTGTCCTGAGCCTGCAAAAGCAGGCTCGGGACGTTGCAAGAGTCCCGGGCATTTGCAAAAGCTGCCCGGGACCAGACTGAGTGGCGCCGACCTTGCGCGCATGCGCAAGGCGGGAAAAGACCGCCTTATGATTGGTTGGATTTGCCCAGGGATCAGAAGGTATAAATAGAGGCCTGCGTGCCTCTGCTCGGGTTGTTCGTAGATTGGAAGCAGAGAATAAAGACTTGTTAGAAATGCTTCGTCTCAAGCGCCATTATTCTCCAGACTTAACAAAAGGCAATTCCTTTTTAATTTCAATACTTTTTTCCTGGAAGCATCAAGTGTCGAGAGGGGAAGAAAGGGACTGAGGAAAATATGCAACATTGTAGTATATATGCCTGATCCAGTAATTAAATTGACGGTACTGACCACAACTTTTTTGGTGGTTTGGCCCAAATCCCCTCTGTTTAGTTTGGAAATTTTTTAAAGAAATGAATGGCATTTAGTATAATTAATTACATGTGATTTTTCTACCATTTATTAGGGCATGTACGAGGCACTCAAGCCAACCATTTTTAAGCTAGGTATGTTTTTATTAGGATTTGAACAAGCTTGATGCTGGCCATGTACTAAGGCTGAAATGTATTTAATGAAAGGCTAAAGAAAGCAGTGTCTCAGCAAATGGCAACACCTGCTTGATCTCCTTTGAGCTTTGAAATTAAGCAAGGTTGGGTATAGTTAATTTCTGAATGACAGATTACTAAGATATACAACACTAAGTGGTTTGCCTTTGCCTAAGAAAACTCTGTGGATGTGTCCCAGAGTTGAGCTTGATTCAAAGGAGGCTTTACTTGAAGCAACAGACAGCTAAGTGCACATTACCTTGAAAAGCTCACAGACTAGATTTGATCAGCATTCAGTTGCTCCGAGTTAAGTGGCATGTACATTTAATAATAGTATTATTATTCAGATTCCAATAATCTAGGAACCACAGACTGAAGTGGGAAATTGAAAAATGTATTGCCTAGTACTTGCCAAGAAACAAACATGGAAATGGAAAAAGGGTGGCCATGAAAATCAATCTGCTAAGGAGTATGTAGCAGATCACTTGCCAACTGGCCTGAAAATGGGTACCATGGGAGCATCAGACCTATAACCGGTTGTTTATTTATGGAATGTATTTGTTGCCCATTTTGCCGGTGAAGCGTGCCCCAAAGGTAGACTGTGATAAGTAGGAAGGCCATCATGGTGGGCCTTAAAGCAAAGCTCTGGGTATTGGGAAATGTGAACAAGAGGGGACATTTTATCATGCTTGGTGGATGTGCAAAAAAGCTTAAAAAATGGACTCAAATACATATACTAATTCAGATGATTTTAATATACAATTGAAATCAGGTTTTCCTTTGGGCTGATCAATAAACAGTTGGAACAAGTCATGGAACTGTTTTTCTATATACAACTGCATCAAGATATGCACAAAGATGGAAAGATTCAATATTAGCCACAGTGGAGGCATGTACAGTGAAGGTAATGGAACTTGTCCAAGTGGCCAAATTGACATCTTTGATCAGAAAAAAGACATTATTAAAGTTTATTGCTGACAAGAAACCTCCTACAGACTTTGCATGAAACAGAAAAAGTGAAATTATAACCCATGGTTTTAAAGATTACAAAAAATTATGGGAAAAAGGAAGTTATTTCTTCTTTTATTATAAATATTGGAATTTAGTTTTCATGCTTATTAAAATCTTAATAAAATTATACTAAAAAGAAACCAATGTAGACATAACTATAATCACCAGTGGAGAATTTTACTATTTTAGGACGGAGCGTAACCAAACGTTCCTGTTGGATTTTAAAACACTCCCACAAATACCATGTATGAACTCAATGTTAAATTTAATAATAGGAAGAAAGCTGTAGTAGATTTATTAAAAGCACAGCTAGAAGTCGCGCAATTTTTTTTCAAAAGGGACGGAACAATAGCGCGTCCCGCCTCTCCACAAAGTTTGCAGCGTTCTAATCACCTTCCGTCTTCTCTGAAAGAGGGAACTACGCGACCCTTGCGTAAATAGCGTAACTGTAGGATCAGGAACTCCACTTTTCTGGAGGAGCACGTGCTCAAGCAAGCCCGCCCCCCCCCCTGCGTGATCTCACCAGCTCAAATTCCCCATCCGCAAAATTGCACATGTTGCTGTCGCGATTTCACTTATCTCCGTTGCAGTTGCGCTTGCGCAGACATGAGACTACAATTCCCGAGAATCTTGTGGAAGGGCTGCGGCGCATGCTCCCATCCGGGACAAACGCGCTGCTTTCTGTCTCCTCCTCCTGCTGCTGATGCAAGAGCTGAGCGCGGCGGCGAGGCGAGGCGAGGCGAGCCGGACGGGCTGAGCAAACGAGTCGGGGCGACTGACTTCCTGGGCGGTGTTGGGGCTTTTCTCCCCCCCCCCCCCGAGACGGGCGCTTCCAAGTTTCTGCTTTGACGGTCAGGGAGAGCCGTAGCCATGTCGGGAGACGAGGTGAGGACAGAGATGCGCCCAGGCCTGGGGGTGGCGTGAGGCTGGGGCTGTGGCCGCCGCCATGTGAGGAGCCGGGCCTGAGGCCTGTCCGCACCCCGATCAGGAGCCCGGTTGAATTAGCTT
>NW_015391632.1:22613-25171 GCF_001527695.2 Protobothrops mucrosquamatus | reverse complement strand
AGGACAAGAAACAATGGTTGGAAACTGACCAAAGAGAGAAGCAACCTGGAATTAAGGAGAAAGTTCCTGACAGTGAGGAAAATCAACCAGTGGAACAGCTTGCCTCCAGAAATCATGGGCACTCCATCACTGCAGGTTTTTAAGAAGAGACTGGACAGTCAGTTGCCTGAGATGGTATAGGTTCTCTTGCTCAAGCAGGAGAACCTATACCATTTCAGACAAATCTCTCCTTGATTAGTTCCCATCCATTTTTTCTTGTCCTGCTTTCAGATGATTTGGACATTGATCCCCTCTTTCATTCTTGATTTTTTTCTTCTTGTCGTCTTTCTCAGCCTACGTGCAACATTACCTAGTAAGAGTAGGACACGTTTTGGAACATTTAGATCCTCAAATCACAAGAAGAGCCAGCTTTGACTCTATGCGGGTTCATGCCATGCTATGGAAGCTAGGATCTCTAGAGACTACTTGGCAAACCAACATACCATTCCATATGCAGCCAGCTGATGCTTATTCAGGATGCACATAAACAATTAATCAGTGGAAGAGCTTGTGTCCAGAAGCTGTGGATACTTTTTTGGAAGTTTTTAAGAAGAGACTGGACAGACATTTGTCTGAAATGGTATAGGGTTTCCTGCTTGAGTAGAGGGTTGGACTAGAAGACCTCCACGATCCATTCCATTATTCTGACTTACTTCCTGAAAGACTCTTGATTGCAAATCCCTTTATTTTATTCATCTTTGTATTTTGACATGCACAGATAAGGAATAGGGTAGATTAGGTTTCCTGGGGTCCAAAAGGAGCTTCTCTAAACAGACAGCCCCAATCCTCTGATACTCCTGGGCTGAAAGGAGAAAGGTAGGCAGAACCAGGTGGGGGTGGAGTTAAATGTGTCATTAGCCTATGACACAAATGACCCAAGTCCAGATCCCCTTGAATTCCACTGATTCTTACCCAGAAACAATTTAGCGCTGACCATTATTTGACTAGATTTTGGGGTATATTGTTGTTGTTAGTTGCGAAGTCGTGTCCGGCCCATCGTGACCCCATGGACAACGTTCCTCCAGGCCTTCCTGTCCTCTACCATCTTCTGGAGTCCATTTAAGCTCACGCCTACTGCTTCAGTGACTCCATCCAGCCACCTCATTCTCTGTCGTCCCCTTCTTCTCTTGCCCTCCATCTTTCCCAGCATCAGGCTCTTCTCCAGTGAGTCCTTCCTTCTCATTAGGTGGCCAAAGTACNTTTTTTTTTCTTTTTCTTTTTTTCCAGAAGACTGATTCAATATAGAAATTCACCTCTTTTAATATATCTAGGTTAGGGAATTAATGGGAGCAAAAGACAAAGAAAGGAACGGAAACAATAAGGGGTATTGAACAACCAAATGGAAGAGTTTTCATCAGTCCTCAGCGATAATTCATACACATCACAAGGCAGGATTCATAGATTGGGCACAGGTTAATAAAATGAAACAAAGGCAGGCAGGCAGAGACAAATTTTTAACAGCTCACATTGATCCATGAGAGAAATTCTCATCCACGTCTAACCTCATTATTTCTTAAATTGCTTTATTATTTTTTTTGCAGGTTCACCGACTCCACATTCTGTTGGAACTGGAGCTTTGAATATAGGTAGTCCTCGAATGACGACCAGAATTGACCCCAAAATTTCTGTTGCTCAGCGAGACAGTTGTTAAGTGAGTTTTGCCCCCCATTTTATGACCTTTCTTGGCACAGATGTTAAGTGATCCACTGCAGTTGTTAGCAATCTGGTTGTGGAGTGGATCTGGATTTCCCCCATTGACTTTGCTTGCCAGAAGGTCGCAAAAGAGATCACATGATCCCGGGACACTGCAACCATCATAAATGTGAGTCAGTTGCCAAGCGTCTGAATGTTGATCACGTAACCATGGGGATGCTGCAACGGTCGTAAGTGTGAAAAACGGTCATAAGTTACTTTTTTTTCAGCGCCCTTGCAACTTCGGATGGTAAGTAAATGAATAATGCTGGACTAGCTGTATTATTCAGGAAGGAATAAGGGAAGGAAAGAGAGTCCTTTTAATTATCATCCTTTTAAAGATCTTTTAAAATTGGATTCAGCGTTCAGATCTGTTTAATCCTCCCCATTATGCACAATTAAAATCCTCATTTAGGCCTCTGGTTTGATTTATTTTTTATACTAGGGAAGGAATGGAGTGACTCAACTCCATTCAAACCCTGGGTAGTGCTTTATTTGTGATTGCTGTGAAATAAAGAAATATTAGGGATAGTTTGCTGACAGAACTTAGATCTCTTTTCAAAGGTTTGGTTTATTCTGGTCTGTTTCCACAACTGTTTTTCGCAGGGTTTAATTTGTTTTAAATTCACACCCCGTCTAATAAGGAGTTAATCTCATTCTCACTTTGTCTTTACAATATTTATCAGGGTTTATCAACACTGAGGGGGAGGGCTTTGTTTTGTTCTAAAAGAGGGGATTGCTGCACACATTTCTCTTCAGATTCACACTTTTTTTGTGCCAGCGTCTCCTCACAGGCACAATTCCTCCAAGGAATTCAGCCTACCGCA
>NW_015391632.1:18035-21280 GCF_001527695.2 Protobothrops mucrosquamatus | reverse complement strand
ATATATATATATATATATATATATATATATATATATATATATATATATATATATGTATATGTATATGTATATGTATATGTATATGTATATGTATATGTATATGTATATGTATATGTATATGTATATGTATATGTATATGTATATGTATATGTATATATATGTAAATATATGTAAATATATGTATGTGTGTGTGTATATGTGTATATATATATATTCATACTCAGAACCTTTATTTAAACTAAATTTGTATATTAGTGGATGGATGACCTCTGAAGAGGCCATATGATGAATGAATGAATGAATGAATGAATGAATGAATAAATAAATAAATAAATAAATAAATAAATAAATAAATAAATAAATAAGCAAGCTTTGTTTTATAGCTGGCCCTGAATTTACAACCCTTCATTTACTGAGCAGGGGGTTGGACTAAATGACCTCCAAGATCCCTTCCAACTTTATTATCATTATCATCATTATCATTATCATTATCATTATCATTATTATTATGGATGTTCAGCAAGATGTTCAGACTGGATTTGGCATTTTTGCCTACCTATCGAGTCTTTACCAAGGACCTGGGATAGGCAGATGTGGATGTTTGATGTTATTACAGATATCGTCGCAGGATGGAGGCAGTTCCTAGTAAGGCCGCCTTTTGCAATTGACTAATGGCGAATTTGTCAATGCCGAAGGTGTTCAAGTGGTGCTCCAGTTGTTTTGGGATTGCACCCAAGGCGCCCATTACTATTGGTACTACCATTGGTACTACCATTATTATTATTACTATTATTATTATTATTATTATTATTATTATTATTACTACTACTACTACTACTACTATTACTACTACTACTACTATTACTACTACTACTACTACTACCGTTCAAAGTTGCATCACTGAAAAAGGGGTTTGAGACCGGCTCTCGCACTTACAACTTGCACAGCATCCCCTTGGCAACCGGCCTGTATTTAAGGCTGCAGTGTCCCAGGGTCATGTGATCACCATTTTGCGACCTTCCCAGCTGGCTTCTGACAAGCAAAGTCAATGGGGGGGGAAGCCAGATTCGCTTAATGACTGGGCGATTCACTTAACAACCATGGCAAAAAAGGTCATAAAATTGGGTGGTGGCTCGTTTGACGAGCGCCTTGCTTAGTAACCGAAATTTTGTTCCCTATTGTGGTCGTGAGTCCGGGACTATCAGTCCTTTGGGGCTGGAGGGAGTTTCCTGCACAAATTCTGGAACGAAAGTGGATTTATCTCTCAGAACATCTCATGATAATTCCTGCAGCATCTTGGAAGGAAATGAAATTTGATGGGCCGTTACGTCTAAAAACACTTTTTAAAAGAAAATGTTAACATCCATTATTATTTAAGAATAATCTCCTAAAGCTATTATCTTCTTTGGGGAAAAAACCTGAAGTGAAATTAAATTTTGACAGGCTTTCCCCCCTCACCCTTAACCCCTTCCTCCCCGCCTCCATCAAAAGGGAAAAAATAAGCTCGGGATAACTGTATTTTATTTCAAAATGCTTTTTGTAACTTTTTCCTCTCCCATTTCTTAATAAAGTCCCCAAAATGAGAGCCATCAGAAAAACAAAGATCTGGTAAATAGGAACAGTTGTCCTAGTATTAGCCTTGGCTTGAGATATTCACAATAGCGTTGGACAATTCCTGATAGTTAATTCCTGGGAAACTGACGGTTTTCAACTAAATAAACAATCAGCTAAATAAGCAAGGAGATAGCTTGGAAGAAACTGTTTCTAAAATTTAAAACTTCGGAATATGTCACAGGATATATCTTAGAAGAAGAAAGAAGGCATGAAATTACTATGCACCTTGGAGAAAATTTGCAGGGGACCGACAGAAGAGAATATTGGTAGTTCAGGGTTGAACTGTGGGGTCCTTGGTGCTCTCTGAGCCTGGTGGTTTTCTTGCAGACATTTCATGAACCAACTAGGTAACATCATCAGTGCTAGAAGGGAAAGGAGGAGGAGGAGGAGGAGGTGGTGGAGGTGGTGGAGAACTGTAGGTCCTTGTTACTCTCTAAGCTTGGTTGTTTTCTTTCAGACGTTTCAAGACCCAACTAGGTAACTTCATCAGTGCTAGAAGGGAGTGGGGTTGGAGGAGGAGGAGGTGCTGGTGGTGCTGGAGAACAGTAGGTCCTTGGTACTCTCTGAGCTTGATTGTTTTCTTGCAGATGTTTCATGACCCAACTAGGTAATTCCATCAGTGCTAGAAGGGAGTGGGGTTGGAGGAGGAGGAGGAGGAGGAGGAGGAGGAGGAGGAGGAGGAGGGAGGACTATGGTCTTTGGTGCTCCCTGAGCTTGGTCGTTCTCTTGCAGATGTTTCATTACCCAACTGGGGACATCAACAGTGGTAGAAAGGAGTAGGGTTTACTCTCTGTAGATATACTAGTGGCTTACCATGTCAGTGTAGGTGGGAGTGCCCTTGATATTAATCCCTGCTTAGCTGCTGGTTAGGTGTTGTGATCTTTTAGCTTTTTGATTGTCTCTTTTAAATGGTATGCAGATGTTGTTTATCTCTGTGTCTGTTGATGGCTGATTCGTCATAGTGCGGGGCAGAGATCAACACCAAGCAAGGAATTCCCAACTCAGTAAACAAAGCCTAATCAAGTAACCACCAAGCGCACTTTCACAAAATTGAAGGGCAAACCATTTGTATACAAACAAAGAGCAAGCCCCGCTCCCCTTCTTGCACTGATGAAGTTACCCAGTTGGGTAATGAAATGTTTGCAGGATGTTTTTCAGAGTTACTGCTCAGTCAGAGAAAAACTGCATTCAGTCCTTCGACTTGTGCTGGCTCTGCCAGCAGGTCCCATCCCAAAAAGACTTCTCAAAAAACAGCAACCACATTTGCAGGCTTTGTAGCTGATTTCTCAGGTACCCTAAGTCAGAAATGTTCGCATGAACTCAGAAAGAAGCCAGGATTCAGAGCCAAAGTATAAAGGGAAATATACATATATGTATATTTTAATAAATTTAACACACACACACACAGACACACACAGATGTCTATCTGTCTATCTCTATCATCTATCTATCTGTCTGTCTGTTTGTCTCTCTATCATCATCATCATCATCTCTGTCTATCTATCTATCTATCTATCTATCTATCTATCTATCTATATGATCTATATCTATCTATCTATCTATCTATCTATCTCTGTCTGTCTATATCTATCTATCTATCTATCTATCTATCTATCTATCTATCTATCTAT
>NW_015391632.1:0-17524 GCF_001527695.2 Protobothrops mucrosquamatus | reverse complement strand
CTTCAAAGTCACTTTGCTGCCATGCTGAGAACCTTCTAACTCCATGGAAACCATGATTACGAACCCTCTTTATGAGAAGAGTCTTTGATTCTTATATATGTTATATTTTGGAGAGTAGGATTACGGCAGCTATTTTTAACTTGCCGTTTTACAACAAGGCAATAGGACAATGTTCTCCAAACTTTCCGGCTTTGCAGACCGGCAGGATGGGGAGGGGATGATTCTGTGAGAGCGATGGGTAAGCACGCGTGCAGCTCCACCTAGGGCCAGTGGTGGGATTCAAATAGGCAAACCACTGGTTCTCTGTGTAGATGCCACTTCCAGAAGTCCGTTCTGGACCTGGGCAACAAAAAATTAGCTACCGGTTCTGCCGAACTGGTGCGAACTGGCTGAATCCCACCACGGCCTAGGGCACAGCAACAACAACCAGCCAATCAAACGGCCCAAAACCCGACCATGACTCAGCAACATCCGGATGAAGAACACCCACATACCAATTTACCTCACACAAAAAGGTATTTAAAGGCCAGTGCTCTGAAAGGCGAGCACACTTCAAAGATGTCCCCCTCCCGAATGGAGACGGAATGTTTGCAGCCAAACCAACAAATTCAGAGATCAAACCAAGAGTCCAGGCTTCCTGCTGGCTGGGTGGGGGATTCTGGGAGTTGAAGTCCACATATCTTGAAGTTGCCAAGGCTGAGAAACACCGCTGTAATAATTATACAGGTAGTCCTCGACTTTCAACTGTTCGTTTAGTGCCCGTTCAAAGTTACAATGGCACTGGAAAAAAGTGATTTATGACCATTTTTCACGCTGAGGGCCGTTGCAACATCCCCCGTGGTTCACATGATCAAAATTGAGACACTTGGCAATGGACTCCTATTTACGACGGTCGCAGCATCCCTGGGGTCACGTGATCCCCTTTTGCAACCTGCAGACTTGCAAAGTCAACGGTTAAGCAAGATTCACGTTACTAATTTAACAGCTGCAGTGATTCACTTAACAGCTGCGGTAAGAGAGGTCGTAAAATGAGGCAAAAGTCACTGAACCACTGTCTCGCTTAGCAACAGAAATGTTGGGCTCAGTTGCGGTTGTAAGTTGAGGACTGCCTGTATTTCCCCTTCCTTGTTTCTGTTTAACGTGCTTCTGTCTATTTTCGTTCCTACAGTCTAGGCTGCCACCTGCCACCCCCGTTCCTTAAAATATGTATTTATTTTTATTGCAGCCAAGCAATTCACAGAGGAAATGAAAAGAGAAAAGAATTGGGCAAGATTTATATGGATTATAAGGGATGTTGGTTGCTGTGTCATGTGCAAAGTCATTTTGTCTTGTCTTACATCGGTTTTATATATATGGATATATATTGCTTATATATCTAGACGTCTCTTGTTTGTTTCACCCAGCCATTCAAACTTTTAATGAGAAGGGTTTCCCCCCCCCCATTACTGCAATTGATGACATTTTAACGGGAAACTTCCCTACAAAATATGAAATCTGTTTTGGTTCCTTATCATTTATGTTTGTATAGGTAGTCCCTGAGTTACAACCATTTGTTTAGCCACCGTTCAAGGTTACAACGGCACTGAAAAAAGTGACTTATGACCTGTTTCAACACTTATGACCTTTTGCAGCATCCCCATGGTCATATGATAAAAATTCAGAGGCTTGGCAACTGACACGTACAGTATCTATGCCTGTTGCAATGTCCTAGGGTTGCGTGATCAATATTTGTAACCTTATCAGCTGGCTTCTGACAGACAAAGTAATAATAATAAAGTTGGAAAGGACCTTGGAGGTCATCTAGTCCAACTCCCTGCTCAGGCAGGAAACCCTATACCATTTCAGACAAATGGCTGTCCAGTCTCTTCTTAAAAACTTCCAGTGTTGCAGCATCCACAGCTTCTGGAGACAGGTTGTTCCACTGGTTAATTGTTCTCACTGTCAGGAAGTTTCTCCTTAGTTCCAGATTGCTTCTCTCCTTGATTAGTTTCCATCCGTTGCTTCTTGTCCTGCCTTCAGGCACTTTGGAGAATAGCTTGACTCCCTCTTCTTTGGGGCAGCCCCTGAGATACTGGAAGACTGCTATCATGTCCCCCCTCATCCTTCTCTTCATTAAACTAGACATACCCAATTCCAGCAACCGTTCCATCTCAATCTCAATTGCATCCTCAACCTCAACAACCTCAACAACCTCAACAACCTCAACCTCAACCTCAATATCAATCTTAACTTCAACCTCAACCTCAATCTCAGTCTCAACTCAACCTCAACCTCAATCTCAACTCAATGTCTATGTCAATGTCAACGTCAACATCAATGTCAACTTCAACTTCAACCTCAAACCCAACCTCAACCCTAACCCTAACCCTAACCCTAACCCTAACCCTAACCCTAACCCTAACCCTAACCCTAACCCTAACCCTAACCCTAACCCTAACCCTAACCCTAACCCTAACCCTAACCCTAACCCTAACCCTAACCCTAACCCTAACCCTAACCCTAACCCTAACCCTAACCCCAACCCCAACCCCAACCCTAATTCTTAACCTTAACATTAACTCTATGAAGCAACTATAAAGGGCTGTAAAAATAACCTTGAAGAACAGGAGGGAGAGACACAACCAAGACAATAATCTGATAAAAGGAACCTGAATCCAAAGCAGAAATGTAATTTGAGAAAGCAACCCAGACGTGACCATCTCTCCCTTTGAGGGAGAGGGGAAAAAGCCCATTTCAGATACTTAGAAGGATTTTCTCACTCTTCTCAAAGGCTTTTTGTGAAGTGAAGGGAAAGAAGGTGAAATGGAGTAAAAAGTGAAGTGAAGTAAAAAGTGAAGTAAGAAGTCAAGTGAAGTAAGAAGTGAGGTGAAGTAAAGTAAGGTAGCTTTAGCACCTCCAGAGAGAGAGAGAGAGAGAGAGAGAGAGAGAGAGAGAGAGGGAGGGAGGGAGGGAGGGAGGGAGGGATTGAGGCAGGGAGAGGGAGAGGGAGAGGGAGAGAGGGAGAGAGGGAAGGAGGGAGAGAGGGAGGGAGGGGAGGGAGAGGGAGAGGGAGAGGGAGAGGGAGAGGGAGACGGAGAGGGAGAGGGAGAGAGCGAGAGCGAGAGCGAGCGAGAGAGATCCTGGTCCCATGCTATGCAAGCTTGCTTGATGAGAAAGTTCTCAATGTCCTAGGAACTCTCTGAGTCAGTTCAAATCAAGCCACACCATTTCCCAAAGCACCCAGTCAGGATCCAAACGAAATCTTACCTTTGGTGCTTTCAACTTTTATTCTCTGTAGCTGTGATCAGAGCAAAACAAGGATAAGGATAAATTAATATTTACACTGCTTCATGATGGCGACTGCCTTTACGGAGTATTCAATTTTCTTGCTGTGAATCTAATGGGTTTTCTAGCAAATGACCTCATCCAGCTCACCGGGGTTCCCCACATTTAATAAAAACAATCCAATCTGTTTTATTGCAGACGCCCCTTCCCTTTTCCGATAAGCATATTCATTTTACCGTCAGGATAATAGGATGTACATCTCATTTCCAAGGAATGGCCTAGAGGTGTCTCCAAGCTGGTCGAACACCTGTTGCTAAGGAAAATGTAATCACATCACTGGAAAGTCTGGCCCAATTTACACACAGACGCACATCAAAAGAACCCAACGAAATCATCAAAGCTGCTAGAGCCGGCTGCCGGACCGCTGTGTACTGTAGGTTCAGAATTATTCCTACACACGTCGCCAAGGAAGAATTCACAACCGGTGGACAGTGTGATAATGACTAACCTGTAACCATTATTTATTTGGGGAAGGTGCTGTAATTCAGTGTGAAAAACGGGGTGCCGAAACAATTCGACAGAAGTTGACGGGAAAATTCTCCATCACAGACTCTGCAGAGGCCCTGCCAGCCACTACAGGAAAGTATAAAAGGTTATTAGATGCAAAACGAGGCCCATTTCGGGCGCAAGAACATCACCAGGTGACCTTGTGACACTGGTTGTTCAGTTGTGTCCAGCTCATCGCAACCCCATGGATCACAGCATGCCAGGACTCCCGTTCTCCCAGAGTTTGCCTAAATTCATATTCATTGCATTGATAACACTATCTAACCGTCTAATCCTCTGCTGGACCCTTCTCCTTTCACCTTCCATCTTTCCCAACATCAGTTTACCAAGAAGCCCACCCATCTTTCCCAACCAAGCCTCTTTCCCAACATCAGGGTCTTCTCATTTGAGAAGACCCTGATGATCTAGCTTCAGGGTCTTGGTCAGTGATGGCGAACCTTTTAGAGACCGAGTGCCCAAAACCTGGCCCCGCCCCCGGTCCACCCCCCTACTCCATCCCCGCTCCACCCCATCCCCCGCCTTCCTGCCCACAGGACCACTCACCGCCTCCAGGGCCCGCCGCAAATTGCCCAGGCAGCCCAACAGCGCTATGGCGGCCACACCCTCTGCCTGCGCCCTGCAGCATCAACTGTGCATGATGGTGCATGAGGGCAGAGTCTTGTCTACGCTGCCTGGCTGCCATGTCCTTGGCTGCGCTGCTCCGTGTGGGCCACGCTCAAGGGCGACTCTCCTTCAGGGAGGCTGATGGAGAGGAGGAGGTCGCGGGGGGAGGCAAGGCTGGGGAAATGGCACGTGTGCCCACAGAGAGGGTTCCGAGTGCCGCCTCTGGCATCCGTGCCATAGGTTCGCCACCACTGATCTTGGCTGTTCACCAAAGCATCAGAGGGCAGGACAAGAAACCATGATTGGAAACTGATCAAAGAGAGAAGCAACCTAGAATTAAGGAGAAACTTCCTGACCGTGAGGACAATCAACCAGTGGAACAGAAGTTGCCTCCAGAAATCATGGGCACTCCATCACTGGAAGTTTTTAAAAAGAGACTGGACAATCACCTGTCTGAGATAGTATAGGTCCTCCTGCTTGAGCAGGGGGCTGGACTAGAAGACCTCCAAGGTCCCTTCTATTCTATTCTATTCTATTCTATTCTATTCTATTCTATTCTATTCCATTCCATTCCATTCCATTCCATTCCATTCCATTCCATTCCATTCCATTCTATTCTATTCTATTCTATTCTATTCTATTCTATTCCATTCCATTCCATTCCATTCCATTCCATTCTATTCTATTCTATTCTATTCTATTCTATTCTATTCTATTCTATTCTATTCTATTCTATTCTATTCTACTCTACTCTACTCTACTCTACTGTATTCTCTGTTTTTCCAAAGGACAATCAGGATTGATTTCCTTTAGGACCTTTCTTGGTTGCCGGATGCTTTCTGCCCTGCGTCCCTTCATTTGCACTTCGGTTTGAGATGCAGACAACACAACATCCCCAACAACCTGCGCCTGTCTTCAACAGGGAAGGGACCCAGGCCAGAAAACATCCTGCAGCCAAGAAGGCTCCACAGCCATTTGCACCACTCAGGTGACCCTGAGGACACAGATAAACCTCCAAGTGGCCTCAACGACTCTCTAAAAGAAGGCAAATGATCAGCCATCTGAAAGGAGTATAAATCCTTCCACTCCTCACCATCCAGTCAGAGCTGAAGAAGCTTCTTGGATGATAAGCAAAATGTCTTCAAAGAAAAATAAGGAAATCCAGTTGCCTCATGAAAAAAGCATCTTTGGAATACATATGAAGGATGGTTGATGGCATTGGGTATGTCTTGTTTAATGAAAAGAAGGACTAAGGGTGACATGATAGCAGTCTTCCAATATTTGAAGGGCTGCCCCAAAGAAGAGGGAGTCAAGACAAGAAGGAATGGATGGAAACTATAGCAAACATTGGGGCTTTAGTTTGAGATGCAGACAACGTAGACTCATCCCCAACAGCCTGTGTTCCTGTCTTCAACAGTGAAGGGACCCAGGGCAGAAAATATCCTGCAGCAGAGAAGGCTTCACACCCATTTGCACCACTCAGGTGACCCTGAGGACACAGATAAGCCTCCAAATGGCCTCAATGACTCTAAAAAGAATGCAAATGACCAGCTGTCTGCAAGGAGTATAAATCCTTCCATTCCCCACCATCCAGTCAGAGCTGAAGAAGCTTCTTGGATGATAAGCGAAATGTCTTCAAAGAAAAATAAGGAAGTCCAGTTGCCTCCTGAAAAAAGCACCTTTGGGACCTGACTGTGGGGGTTGTCACTTGTCATAACTTTGAACCATTGCTAAACGAATGATCGTAAGTCAAGGACTACCGGTATGCATGTATGACCTGGCCTGGATGCCACCTGGATGACTTTGGGCCAGTCCCTCTTGCTCGGCCCATCCATATTTTATAGGATTGCAAATAAATTCAATAAATAAATAAATACACAGTTATGGAGGTGAAATTAGAAGCTGGGTGCGGGATGCCAACAAGCTTCAGAATAAGGATTGCTTTACGGCATTTTTCACGCCAGGCAAAAACCATTGATATTCCACCAGTGCTTTTCATAATAATGTATTATGCTTCGGTGCTATATTTTATGGCTGCTTTTACTCGGAAGGGCTTTTTGTTTATTTTATTGCTTATTTTATTTTGTAAAGTTTATGTGCTTCCTGAATAAGGATCAGCTGGCTGCATGTACCTCCTGGTTGCAGAGGAATTGTATGTTGGCTAGCAAAGCAGTCTCTAGTGATCCTAGCTTCCACAGAGTGGCATGAACCGGCATAGAGTAAAAGCTGGCTGATTTGAGGGTCTAAATTAGTTACCTGGTTACCTCCGAGACCGCCTTCTGCCACAGATTTCCTCCCATAGACTGGTACGCTCCCACAGAGTGGGTCTCCTCAGGGTGCCGTCGGCCAAACAATGTCGGCTGGCGACCCCCAGGGGAAGGGCCTTCTCTGTGGGTGCCCCCACCCTCTGGAATGAACTACCCCCCGAGATCCGGATGATTCCGGATCTCCTTACTTTCCGCCGCGCCCTCAAGACATGGCTTTTCCAGCAAGCGGGCCTGACCNTGGAACACAGCCTCTAATATTTGGTTTTTAATTTGGTTTTAGAAGGGTTTTTATTTTTGTATATTGTTATTGTATCTGTTTTTAATATGCTGTGCACCGCCCTGAGTCCTGCGGGAGAAGGGCGGTATAGAAATTAAATTAATAATAATAATAATAATAATAATAATAATAATAATAATAATAATAATAATAATAATAATAATAATAATAATAATAAATGTTCCAAAACCTGTCCTACTCTTAGTAGGTGATGTTGCATGTAGGTTGAGAAAGACAAGAAAAAAAAGAATCAGGAATGAAAGAGAGGATCAATCTCCAAAGCACCTGAAGGCAGGACAAGAAGCAACGGATGGAAACTAATCAAGGAGAGAAGCAACTAAGGAGAGCTAAGGAGAAATTTCCTGACTGTGAGAAGAATTAACCCAGGGGTCTTCAAACTCGGCCCTTTTATGACTCATGGACTTCAACTCACAGAATTCCTCAGCCAGCATGAAATGGAAACATGGAATGGAATGGAATGGAACAGAAACAGAAACAGAAGTGGAGGGGACCTTGGAGGTCTTCTAGTCCAACCCCCTGCTCAAGCAGGAGATCCTATATCAGTGATGGCGAACCTTTTAGAGACCAAGTGCCCAAACTGCAACCCAAAACCCACTTATGTATTGTCGGGTGCCAGGTGGGCGTGGCCCATTGGGTGGGTGTGGCCCATTGGGTGGGCATGGCCTATTGGGTGGGCATGGGTACGGTGGTAACGGCAGACTGGATGGTACTAAAAAGTTCAATCAATCAATTCCAACTTTGCGAGATCTTTTTTTTACCTGTGAGAAGTTGAAATTGATTCGATTGAACCTTTTTTTTTTTTTTGCACATGGCGGCAGAGGCCTAAAACGAAAAGATTTTATAAAATCCAGCTGAAGGCCTAGGACTGGGGCGAGGGCACGTGTGCCCACAGAGAAGGCTCTGAGTGCCGCCTCTGGCACCCGTGCCATAGGTTCGCCACCACTGCCCTATACCATTTCAGGCAAATGTTTCTTTTTCTTACTTCCTGCTTTTTCTTAATTTCTTGGATTTGCTATTTCTTGCTCTTGTCAGTGCCTAGCATAACACTGATTATGCTGAAAGGAAATAGCCGTGTCTATATTTTATACGACCTTTTAGTGCATATTTTTTTTATCAATTATTACTTCTGTGGCCTTCAAGAAACCAACGAGAAAAAAACCGTGGCATCTTTGATGCGCTGGAAAGCTGGAAGTTTCCTCACAAAGAGATGAAAAGGGAAGGGGAAATGATCAGAGCTAAATGACAGGCACAAAGCAAAATTAAACCAATGGCTTAAATGCAGACCCCTATTTATTTTTCCTGCCAATATTCTCTATATTCAGTGCTATTGGTCGATCTCAAAGTGCTTAAGAGGGAAGACTTGGCTATTTATTTATTTTTATTTAGTAGCTTTTCTACGCTGTTCAACCTTGATCATCTTATCGTCCACAATTTCCATTAAATACATATAAATACCAATGGCATAAGAATAATGCAATACAGGCAGTCCTCGATTTATGACCACGATTGAATTTCTGTTGTCGGGGGAGGCAATTAAGCAGATTTGGCTCCGTTTTATGACATTTCTTGCTATAGTTGTTAAGTGAATCCCTGCGATTTTAACTTTAGCAACGTGGTTCTTAAGTGAATCCAGCTTCCCCCTTGATTTTGTTTATCAGAAGGTCGCAAAAGGGGATCACGTGACCCTCAGGATGATACAACCGTCATAAATCTGAATCAGTGGTCATAGTGCCTGAATTTTGGCCCCCAGTGACCTTGGAGGATGTTGCAACGGTCATAAGGGTGAAAAATGGCCATATGTCACTATTTGCAGTGCCCTTGTAACTTCAAACGGTCACTAAATGAATGGCTGTAAGGTGGGGACTATCTGTAGTTTTACACTAGCGAGTTTAAAACCCAACTCTTTGGTTAAGGTCCAATCTGATCTTGAGCATGGTGCAATTGAAAAGTGTGTCTGAAATGGTATAGGGTTTCCTGCCTGAGCAGAGGGTTGGACTAGATGACCTCCAAGGTCCCTTCCAACATCATCATCATCATCATCATCATCATCATCATCATCATCATCATCATCATCATCATCATTATTATTATTATTATTATTATTATTATTATTATTATTATTATTATTATTATTATTATTATTATTATTATTATGTCTTACCTCCAAATCTCCTACTGATGGTACCTCCTGGGAAAAGAGACTTGGAGGAGAGCCAGTTTGGTTTAGTGATTTAAGGCAGGGGTCCCCCAACCCCCGGTCTGTGGACCAGTACCGGGCCACGGCATGCCAGCAACCGGACCGCACAAACAAGCAAAGCCCCATCTGCGGGATGCAGGCAGCACACAAAACCACACACCCTCTGGTCCACGGAAAAACCTCTCTCCATGGAACCGGTCCCTGGTGCCCCAAAGGTTGGGTACCTCTGGTTTATGGCACCAGGCTAGAAACTGGGAGATAAGGAGTTCTAGTCTTTCCTTATTCATGAAAGCTGGCTGGATGACTTTGGGCCAATCACCAGGAAATTGTGACTTCCAATCCCATCTTAGGCATGAAAGCCAGCTGGGTGCCTTTGGGCCAATCACCAGGAGACTGTGAATTCTAGTCCTGACTTAGACATGAAAGCTTGCTGGTTTACCTTGGGCCAACCACCAGGAGCCAGTGAGTTCTAGTCTCACCTTAGGCATGAAAATCAGTTAGTGACTTTGAGCCAATCAACAGGAGACAGTGAGTTCTAGTCCCACCTTAAGCATGAAAGCTGGCTGGTTGACTTTGGGCCAATCATCAGAAGACTGGGAGTTCTAGTTCCATTATAGGCATGAAAGCCAGCTTGATTACTATGGGCCATCCCCTCTCTCTCAGACCCACCTACTCACAGGGCTGTTTTTATTGGGAAAATAGGAAGAGGAAGGAGTATTATGTATGTATGCCACCATGAGATTTATAGAACTAATAAACGTGAAATATAAATTAACTTGTTCAACCTTCAGTCTTATCAGATGGGCAGAATCAGTTCAGATATCGAGGTTTTGAGACATAAGGTTTGATGACATGAACATCCAACAGTCATCCTTAAATTGCTCCTAATGGCTGATCTAATCAAGAGATGTTTGCTAACTAATGATATTTGAAAACAAGTACACCCATGTGGTGGCACTTTCAGGTTCACCAAAATCTGAGTTGTAATGCTAGTAATTTTTTCTAATAGGGTAGAAATTGTGTTTCCTTTCTTTGGAACAATTATTCCACACTGAGAAAGAAAAAAATAGAGAACTGAGAAAAAAAGGCAAAATCTCTCTTTTTTGTTGTTGTTAAGACTCTGCATAAAAAGGAAAACACAGAATTCACTATCCACTTAATATATTCTAAGTGTTTTGGGCTTGGTTGAGTTTGTCTGTTTTGATTTAAAAAAAAAAAAAAACCTGCATTAACAAATGCATGAGCATGAGGCTTATTTGGGGATGGGGTGTATTAAAATAATTATCCTTGTTTAAATGGTTGGCTAAAAAAGAAAGCCAAAACAAACAAGTTTATTAGCGCAATTTAAAAGCTGGTGATCATTGTTTTCCTAGCACACCATGGCAAAAATAACTTTCAAACATCCACTGCAATTAATTGAATTGGATCTGCCCCAGCTCTTAATGACTTCAGAAGTAAGCATCTGTTTGGTTGATACCGCAATCATCATTTCATTATTTAAGAAAAATGAATTTGAGAACTATCGCAGTAAATAAGTTTTTGCCACGGTAAAAAAACCATTCAGAAATGTAATCGCTTCCCCCTCCCCCACCAGAACGTGTGTATTTAGATTACCTAAAAAATAATACCTTTTACTCAAAATGATAATTCTCCAATCCTCTGACTTGTGTATAAATGCAATTTAAATCATTGAGCAGATGGAAATCATGATTTAAATCGCATCCAACCTGGCATTAAGTAAAGATGAAAAACAGCTATTCTACCTGCCTACTCAGCAATGAATCTTATTTGATCCAGTGCAACTTATGCTTTGTTAAAAGACTGCAGCTTCTTCTGGAGAATGAAGCAATAAACTCATCACCAAAATAAAATGAAAAAAGGCTACTGTAGTTCTTCTCTCTTGGTTCCCATCAATACAAAACCATTAATAGGAATCCATTTTTCCTTTATACAGAGTAAGATTAAATTTTGAGGGGTTGGAAAATAATGTAATTTGCAGTGATTGGTCCTGATTTTGAAGTGTTTTCTCATTCACCCCCAATGTCGGAGCCTGAATCTGCGGAGGAAAATGTGCTGGAACGGGACCCTATGGAAGTCGAGGGAGAGGGGTCTGTGGCTTCAGAGGAATGTGGGGAAGAGCAGGCCGAGGCAGGCCAGGGCCCTTCAGGATTGGGACAGGATGAACAGGAGAGACAGAGTTCAGATGATAAGCAAGGGCCACCCCCTCCTGATCCTAGAGCAGGGAGAGTGGAGAGAAGGAGGGAACAACGCAAGCAGGCTCAACTACTTGGGAGGAGAGCGTCCCACCCCTCTCCATAAGGCACACCTGGAGAATGAGATTTAAGGAGATACTGTGGGGAGAGGCATTTGTCGGGAACAAACGCTGATTCCTTGGAGTATTGTGTGTGTTGTTGCTGATCTCTTGTTCTGTGACTTCTGCTTGGAAACCCGGAAACTCTGACCATTGGACTGGCTGATAACGTTGCTTGGATGTTCAAAGATCTCGGACTGTATTTTGACTTCTCTTTTGAAACTGCTCAGGCAAGCGTGTATTCACACAGACTCGTTAGGTTTATGATGTATGTGTCATTCCTTGTTATCTCTGTGGCCTTGAGTAAATTCCTCTCCTAATCAGACCGTATGTGAAACTACTTGCAGCCAGAGGAGGCTGAAGGTGTGTGTGTCTTCCTTTGTTTGGAGGTTTGCCAGAAATGTGGGAGCATTTGGGGAAAATTTGGAGCGATTAAAGGGCGATTTGAATTGCCAGCTGACTGCATTACCTCTGTGCTATGCCCTGGGTCATCACACCCATCCTATTACATTCTACCCCCCCATTGCAGGAATTGGGTATGTCTAGTCCCGTGAAAAGAAGGACTAGGGGTGACATGACAGCTGTATTCTAATATTTGAGAGGTCACAAGGAAGAGAGGGTCAACCTATTCTCCAAAGCACCTGAAGGCAGAACAAGAAACTCAAATTATGATCACGGGACTGTGGAGCCTGGTAGACTGTAACCCCAAGGACTGATTATAAGTCATGTTTTTTTTCAGCACTGTCATAACTTTGAACCATCATTGAATGGTCATAAGTCAAGGACTACCTGTACTGTCAGCTGCCACCTTATGCTTGCCTGTGCTTCCCTGTTATATGGTGACAGACTGTCATGAAGTATGGAGAGGATGGAATGCAAGAGAGGAAGAACTGGGGGAAAGCTAAAGTAACTTCTGGATCTCCTCCAGATGCTGCTTCATATATTGTGAGAAGTCACCCCCCCCCCCCCGAGAAAGAAATATTTTTGGAAATATTTAAAAGGCAGAATTTATTTCCCTAAAGGATTTTAAAAGCAGAAACCAACTCCGCCCCCAAGTCTCTCTGTCCCAAACAGGAACCAAGTCTGTAAAATTGCAGATGTGATAATCTTGTCAGAAAGACTGGAATCAGGAAACTGGGATTAGGAAGAAAGATCCCTAGAATCAACACCAAAAATCTAAGAGTCATCAGCCACAGCCACAGGGAAGCAGGATATGACCCTTGGGACATAATAGGATTAACCCGCCACCATCAGAATACCAGAAAGGCACACTCAGACTCAGGTCAAAGTTCATGCCACAGGAACAACTCCAAACAAAAGGCTCAAGAAGGTATAAAAACCCACTCCCTACATGTGCTCGCTCTTTTTTCTTCCAGAGCCATCTTTCTGTCTGGCTCTCCTCTTCAATAACCTGCAACCTTCTTTCTAAAGCAGTCGCCATGTTGTTTATCCCCGGCTTGGACTGAACCATGATGAAGATTTTTCCTTCCTTCAGTCTAAGCTTAAAAAGAGGAATCCAAATGTGTCAATTCAGTAAACAGGTTAACGGTGTTCGTGTGAATGCAGGCCAGGACTGAATGTCTAGCAATTTGATGCAAACAGCAATCACTTCCAAGCTTTTCAGAGACCCACACCTGCTCACACTGGGGCCAAAGGGAACTTAGGAATGCTTTTTGCACAGCAGGTGCATCCTAGCGGGATCATTTTTTTTTAAGCCCGTCTGTCTCTTGTTCAAGTTGTCTGACCTTTGGAATCCTTTTCATTATTGCCTCTTGAGCCTAAAGCACCGTTGCCGCTATTCCCCTTTAATGTTCATTATTCTCAAAGACTCCAGCCCACCTGCTCAGCCTTGAGGAATGCCAAAATCAAATCAAAACACTTAATTAAATCAGCTTTTAAAAAGCTTGCCGCCACCTGGACACATGTGTCAGCTTCCCAGGTGGCAAAGCCAAAAGCACGGGGATTAGAAGTTCGTTCATTTTTCTGTCTCTTCCTCTTCTCCTCCTGTTTTCCTTTGTGGTGACTTTATGATCATATATCACGTCCTCTCCAGCCTCTGCTTTATCCGGCTGCAATACAATCTCTGCTGACATGCTATGTGTCACCTATCGAGTCCAGAGGTGCTTCTAACAAAGGGCAACTCATCAAACTTGCAGGTGACATCAAGCTGGAGGGGAATTGCCACAATTTAGGATCAAGATCTTACTCCTGGGGAGGAAAGCTATGGCAAATCTAGACAGCATACTAAAAAGCAGAGAATCACCCTGCCAACAAAAGTAGGTATAGTCAAGGCCATGGTTTTCCCAGTGGCAACGTACGGCTGTGAAAGCTGGACCGTAAGAAAGGCTGAGCGCCAACGAATTGAGGCCTTTGAACTATGGTGCTGGAGAAGACTCCTGAGAGTCCCCTGGACTGCAAGGCGATCAAACCGGTCAGTCCTAGAGGAGATCAACCCCAATTGCTCTTTAGAAGGCCAGATCCTGAAGTTGAAACTCAAGTACTTTGGCCACCTAATGAGAAGGAAGGACTCACTGGAGAAGGGCCTGATGCTGGGAAAGATTGAGGGCAATAGAAGAAGGGGACGACAGAGAATGAGGTGGCTGGATGGAGTCACTGAAGCAGTAGGAGTGAGCTTAAATGGACTCCAGAAGATGGTAGAGGACAGGAAGGCCTAGAGGAACGTTGTCCATAGGGTCACGATGGGTCGGACACGACTTCGCAACTAACAACAACATGGCTCAAGAGCCAGAAGGATTTCTAACATGATAACAGCATAACAGAGTTGGAAGGGACCTTGGAGGTAATGATGATGATGATGATGATGATGATGATGATGATGACGATGATAATAATAATAATAATAATAATAATAATAATAATAATAATAATAATAATAATAATAATAATAATAATAATAATAATAATAATAATAAAGTTGGAAGGTACCTTGGAGGTTAGGCAGGAAACCCTATACCATTTCGGACAAATGGCTGTCCAGTTTCTTCTTAAAAACCTCCAGTGTTGGAGCATTCACCGCTTCTGGAGGCAGGTTGTTCCACTGATTAATTGTTCTGACTGCCCCCTGCAAAAATAAAGATGGCACCACTGTGTCATGATGTAAATTGCTCTGTATTTTTAAAAGCGTGAAGGATAGCCGATTGATATGCAGATTACAGAGTAGCAAAGTTGGAAGGGACCTTGGAGGTCATCTAGTCCAACCCCCTGTTCAGGCAGGAGATCCTGTAGCGTTCCAGAAAAATGGTTGTCCAATCTCCTCTTAGAAACCTCGTCCTTCTCTTCATTACAATAGACCTACCCAATTCCTGCAACCGTTTTTCATATATTTTAGCCTACAGTCCCCTAGTCATCTTTGTGTTCTTCTCTGCACTCTTTCTAGAGTCTCAACATTTTTCTGATTCTTCCTTAAAGATGCTGTCCAGAACTGGACACAATCCTGACATGGAGTCTGGCCAGCTCAAAATAAAATGGAACTATTAATTCCTATAGCCTGGAAACTGTATTTTTGTTGATGTCACATTAAACTGTATTTGCCTTTCCTGCAACTACGTCACAGGCTGGTCTCACACTTAGTAAGCAATCACATGCAATGCCTCAACTTACAAAATTTCATTTAGTGAACATTCAAAGTTACAACGGCACTGAAAAAAAAGTGACTTAGGAACATTTTTCACAGTTATGACCTTTGCAGCATCCCATGATCATATGTTCAAAATTCAGATGCTTGGCAACTGGTTCATATTTATGACTCTTGCTGTGTCCTGGGGTCACGGGATCACTTTTTATGACCTTCCGACAAGCAAAGTCAATGGGGAAGCCAGATTCACTTAACAACCAGGTTACTGACTTATCATTTGCAGTTATTCACTTAGCAACTGAAGCAAGAAAAGTCGTAAAATGGGGCAAAACTCACTTAACAAATGTCTCACTTAACGACAGAAATTTTGGGCTCAATTGTGTTCGTAACTCAAGGACTACCTATATTTTCTTCACAAGTATTACTTGCAAGTAAGGTATCTCCCTGTCATATGCAATAAAAATAAAAATAAAAATAAAAATAAAAATAAAAATAAAAATAAAAATAAAAATAAAAATAATAAAAATAAAAATAAAAATAAAAATAAAAAAAAATAAAAATAAAAATAAAAATAAAAATAAAAATAAAAATAAAAATAAAAAAAAAAAAAAAAAAAAAAAAAAAAAAAAAAAAAAAAAAAAAAAATAAAAATAAAAATAAAAATAAAAATAAAAATAAAAATAAAAATAAAAATAAATAAAAATAAAAAAAATAAAAATAAAAATAAAAATAATACTACAACAACAACAGTAAGTGCCGCCTATGCAAAGAAGCTGAAGAAACAGTGGACCACCTGGTAAGCTGCTGCAAGAAGATCGCACAGAGGCATGACAAAGTAGCAACAATGGTGCATTGGAAGATGTGCAAGAAATTTGCCTGTAAGCAAAAACTGGTGGCATCATAAAATAGAGAAAGTCATAGAAAATGATAAAATTAAACTGCTCTGGGACTTCAGAATTCAAACAGACAAGCACCTGCAACATAACGCCCCGGACCTAACAATTGTCGATAAGAAAGACAAAAAAAGTCTGGATAGTGGACGTGGCAGTGCCTGGAGACAGCAGAATAGACGAGAAAGAACTGGAGAAGATAACAAAATACAAAGACCTACAAATAAAAATAGAAAGACTGTGGCAAAGGCAAGCAAGGATAGTACCAATAGTCTTGGGTGCCTTGGGTGCAATCCCAAAACAACTGGAGCACCACTTGAACACCATCATCGGCATTGACAAATTCGCCATTAGTCAATTGCAAAAGGCGGCCTTACTAGGAACTGCTTCCATCCTGCGACAATATCTGTAATACCACCAAACATCAACATCTGCCTATCCCAGTTAATTGTTAATAGTTAATTGTTCTAACTGTCAGGAAGTTTCTCCTTAGTTCTAGGTTGCTTCTCTCCTTGGTTTCCACCCGTTGCTTCTTATCCTGCCTTCAGGCGCTTTGGAAAATAGCTTGACTCCCTCTTCTTTGTGGCAGCCCCTGAGATATTGGAATGCTGCTACCATGTCCTCCCTTGTCCGTCTCTTCATTAAACTAGACATACCTAGTTCCAGCAACCATTCTTCATATGCTTTAGCCTCCAGTCTCCTAATCATCTTTGTTGCTCTTCTCTGCACTCTTTCTACAGTCTCAACATCTTTTTTACATGGTGGTGACCAAAACTGGATGCAGTATTCCAAGTGTGGCCTTACCAAGGCCTTGTAAAGTGGTATTAATTCTTCACGCCTATGAATTTAATTTGTATATCCCAAGGAAACTTTTTTGCCTTTGTCTCGGAATGATTTAAAATTGTCTTCAGCTCTAAAATTTTATTGCACGTTTACACCATCACCATCACTTCACTTCATATCACACACTGAATTAAATCAGTTAACACCCTACTGGCTGTATTTGCACCGTATTTAAATCTGGGTTAATTTCAAACATTTTTTTTCCATTGGGGAAGGCTAGCTTAGTGCGTTGTATGAACCAATCCTTTTAGCCAATTCAGTACATTGCGATTAATGCAGAAAACAGGTTAATTCCATAGCCAAGTTAAATAGGTTGTGGGAATGCCTGCAGTACAGATAGTCCTCGCCTTACGACCACAACTGAGCCCAAAATCTCCACTGCTAAGTAAGACAGTTGTTAAGTGAGCTTTTCCCCATTTTATGACTTTTCTTGCCAGAGTTGTTAAGTGAATCATTGCAGTGAATCATCTTAGTTGCTCTAAGTTTTTAACCAGCTACACCATGCTAAGCTTTAACATACTGGCCTGGTTTGGCTTACATGCTAAATAATAATACTTCATGCTTAAAAACTAAGCAAGGGGCAGAAATAGAGGGATACGAATTAAATTAGACGTTACAAAAATACAATTAAACCGAAGACACATTAAGACAGCACTAAGTCAAAAGGGAATTGTTAAATACTGTAAAAC
>NW_015391631.1:98311-99654 GCF_001527695.2 Protobothrops mucrosquamatus | reverse complement strand
GGGAGACACGATGATCCAAAGCATGTGCGTCAAGGTGTTTATTTATTATTTATTTAGCGTATGGCGATGTTACATTAGGCAGGAGACCACAATGCTAATGCAGAGTAGTAGTTTGCCAGCCTAAGATTGCTAGCTCCTGTTTGGTTCATAGGTCATGAAACATAGAATAGAGTAGAGAGGGACCTTGGAGGTCTTCTAGTCCAACCCCCTGCTCAAGCAGGAGTCCCTATACCATTTCACACAAATGGTTGTCCAGTCCAGTTGCTTCTCTCCTTCATTAGTTTTCAGTCATTGTTTCTTGTCTTGCCTTTTGGTGCTTTGTAAAGGAGTTTGACCCCATCTTTGTAGGAGCCCCTCAAATATTGAAATAGTGCTATTGTGTCACCCTGAATCCTTCTTTTCATTAGATTAGACATACCCAAGTTCTGTAACTGTTCTTTGTATGCTTTATTCTCCAGCCCCTTAATCATTTTTCTTGCTCTTCTCTGCACTCTTTCCAGAGTCTCAACATTTTTTTTGTATTGTGTTGACCAGAATTGGATGCAGCATTCCAAGTATGATCTTACTAAGGCTTTGTAGAGTGGTACTAGAAGTTCACATGATCTTGATTCTATTCCTCTATTAATACAGCCTAGAATTTGCATTGGCTTTTTGGGCTGCTGCCACACACTGTTGGCTCACATTTAAGCAATTGTCCACTAGGATTCCAAGATCTCTTTTACCGTTGCTGGCATTAAGCCACGTTTCACCAAGCCTATACCTATATATACAGTTGGTTTCTCTTGCCTAAGTGTAAAACTAGTGTAAAAAAAAATGTGAAGTTCACTTCCCAACTTGCTCAAGAGTAGTAACTGTGAGAGGGATCTCAGAGTCCTAGTGGACAATCATTTAAATATGAGCCAGCCGTGTGCTGCAGCTGCCAAAAAAGCCAACACAGTGCTAGGCTGCCTTAACAGAGGGACAGAATCAAGATCATGTGAAGTATTAATATCACTTTGGAAAAGCGCCTTTTCCAAAAGGAAATTTATCTCATTCACATTTAATAATAGTAATAATGATAAAGTTGGAAGGGACATTGGAGGTCATCTAGTCCAACCACCTGCTCAGGCAGGGAACCCTATACCATTTCGGACAAATGGCTGTTCAGTCTCTTCTTAAAAACTTCCAGTGTTGGAGCATTCACAGCTTCTGGAGGCAGGTTGTTCCACTGGTTAATTGTTCTAACTGTCAGGAAGTTTCTCCTTAGTTCTAGGTTGCTTCTCTCCTTGATTAGTTTCCATCCGTTGCTTCTTGTCCTGCCTTCAGGCGCTTTGGAGAATAGCTTGACTCCCTCTTCTTTGTGG
>NW_015391631.1:87511-95751 GCF_001527695.2 Protobothrops mucrosquamatus | reverse complement strand
AGTACTTTGGCCACCTAATGAGAAGGAAGGACTCACTGGAGAAGAGCCTAATGCTGGGAAAGATGGAGGGCAATAGAAGAAGGGGACGACAGAGAATGAGGTGGCTGGATGGAGTCACTGAAGCAGTAGGCGTGAGCTTAAATGGACTCCAGAAGATGGTAGAGGACAGGAAGGCCTGGAGGAACATTGTCCATGGGGTCACGATGGGTGGGACATGACTTTGCAACTAACAACAACAAATTAAATATAAGCCAGCAGCATGATGTGGCTGCAGAGAACCAACAAATGCAATTTTAGGCCTGACCATCATAACTATAATTTTCAGGTCTTGAGAAGCCTGCTCCATTTGAGCAGACTCCATCTTGAGTACTATGTTCCATTCCAGAAACCCCTTTTTAAGAGGGGTTCAGATGAACTGCAAGAATTTCAGGCCACACCATCTAGGATGGTCAAGAAATTGGAAGATAAGGCCTATGAAAAGAGCCTTGAGAAAAGAAGACTTATGAGAGCACTCTTCAGATCTCTGAAACAAGCGTAAGACCTGCTTTGTAACATTCTCCTAAATATGGGAACCTGACTTTGGAGAGAAAAGAACTCATGACCAATAGTAGAGCATGAACTTATTGTCTTGACATTCTTCAATATAAAAGAGAGAGGTGAGGAAACCCTGTTGTGCTTTCAATTATGTGTTATTAAAGTCACCCTCAGTACAATTCTAGCATTACTTGTGGTATCTGTTTCCTGACTTAGTTGACCTTGAAACCCTGATAGAAGAGTTCTGGACATGTTCTAGGACAGGATGGAGAATCATCTTTGGGGATACTTTTATTTGAATTTCCCCACCAATCAGTCAGTTGAGTTAGATGGTCTCAATAGCCATCTTTTGTTTTCATGACAACAAACCCTGACATTGTGGAGTCCTTGGTGCTTGGTTGTTTGCTTGCAGATGTTTCATTACCCAATTAGGTAACATGACACAGGCTGGTGATGTTACCTAGTTGGATAATGAAACATCTGGAATCAAGCAACCAAGATCAGAGAGCATCAAGGACTCTACAGCTCAACCCTGAGCCACACACACACACACACACACACACACACACACACACACACACACACATATTTCTATTGAAACTCTGACATTGTTTTCCCATATGGAAAATATTTCAAAGGGTGACATGTTTAGGAGTCATAGTCCTGAGTGCCCCTATCACCACTGGGACAATTTTGACATTTCCTTTCAACATCCTGTCTAGTACTTCATGTCCTGGCACTTCATGTCCAACTTCTCATACTCCTTTTTGATGTTGCTGTCACTTGGCATGGCTACATCTATATGTCTGCTCTCTGTCTCTGTCTTTATCTCTTTCCATCCATCCATCCATATATCCATCCATCCATCATTGTCTGTTTGTCTGTCTGTCTGTCTGTCTCTCTCTCTTTACATACATACATACATGCATACATACATCATTGTCTGTCTCTCTCTCTGTGTGTGTGTCTGTCTGTCACTCTCTTTCCATCCCTCCCTCCCTCCCTCCCTCCCTCCCTCCATCCATCCATCCATCCATCCATCATCTCTCTCTCTCTCTCTCTCTCTCTCTCTCTCTCTCTCTCTCTCTCTCTCTCTCTCTCTCTCTCCATCCATCCATCATCATCTGTCTTTCTGTCTCTCTCTTCCCATCCATCCATCCATATATCCATCCATACATACATACATCTATATATTCATCCATACATCATCATCTGTCTGTCTGTCTGTCTGTCATCTGAATCTTCATTGCTACCTATTCAAAAAGTCATTGAGAGGTCTTTGATGCTCTCTGAACTTGCTTGTTTTCTTGCAGATGTTTCATTACCCAAACTAGATAACATCATCACTGCTAGTCAAGAATTGATGATGTTATCTAGTTTGGGTAATGAAACATCTGCAAGAAAACAAGCAAGCTCAGAGAGCACCAAGGACCTCTCATTTCAACCCTAAGCTACAAATATTCTCCTTTATTAGTATCGTTTGTCATTGTTGGCCTGCTTCATATCTTCATTCAATCCGTGGAGTAAATATATGGCACAACTGGCAAATCTCCTCCTCACATTCACATGTCACATTTAAAGATAATCGAAGGGTTTATTGAGCGAAAGATGCCGTATGAAATAAAAATGGCATTGAAAACATAAAACACTCCCTTCAAAAAATACACACATAGAAGAACACCCAATTCCAATTCTTTGAATCAATCTGCAAAGCTCTCCGAATAACATTTTTCTCTTTTGGCAGTCCTTCCTAAGTGATTATTATTAAAGAGGATCTACAGAATGGCATGTGAAAGGCTGATGGTTTGTCTGGAATTTTGCCCAATGAACCATCTCTTCTGAGTGTCAGGAAGTGCTTCATCTTTCAGGAGCACACCAACTGCCCAAATTGCTATTAGAAAAGCGTTTGGAAAACAAAGAGAAAAGATTTCTGTTGTCAACGTATTGGGGGTGCAAGGAAGATTTATTGGCACGTCTCACCTCACCAGTTGCCTTAGAGAGAATGGTTTGACTTCAACATAGCGTCATAATCCTTTCATTTAGAGGAAGAACTTCTCCAACGTCTAAGAAAATTCACCAGGCTCCAAAAATCAAGAAAGACAAGTTGTGATTCTTCCCAACAGATTTCTGGATTGTTCCTCACCTAAAGACAGAATCTTGTCAAACTAAAGCAGACTAACCATCCCTGTAAAGCAGGCATGTCAAACTCGCAATGTCACGTGATGTCACGCAACGTATCAGAACTTTTCTGTTAGATCGCGCAGGCAGTAAGACACGAGTCGAGTGACAGTCAGCTCTCGGTTTATTGGCAAGGCATCAAGTAAATCCGGACTGGCTCTCTGGGCCAGGGGAGCCCTCTTTTATGGGATTCCCCTGGCTTGTAATCACACAATTCCATTGGCTGGCAAGACCCTGTTGCTAGTTAGCCAACCAGCAACGGGCATNGGGAGACACGATGATCCAAAGCATGTGCGTCAAGGTGTTTATTTATTATTTATTTAGCGTATGGCGATGTTACATTAGGCAGGAGACCACAATGCTAATGCAGAGTAGTAGTTTGCCAGCCTAAGATTGCTAGCTCCTGTTTGGTTCATAGGTCATGAAACATAGAATAGAGTAGAGAGGGACCTTGGAGGTCTTCTAGCCCAACCCCCTGCTCAAGCAGGAGTCCCTATACCATTTCACACAAATGGTTGTCCAGTCCAGTTGCTTCTCTCCTTCATTAGTTTTCAGTCATTGTTTCTTGTCTTGCCTTTTGGTGCTTTGTAAAGAACTTTGACCCCGTCTTTGTAGGAGCTCCTCAAATATTGGAATAGTGCTATTGTGTCACCCTGAATCCTTCTTTTCATTAGATTAGACATACCCAATTTCTGTAACCGTTCTTTGTATGCTTTATCCTCCAGCCCCTTAATCATTTTTCTTGCTCTTCTCTGCACTCTTTCCAGAGTCTCAACAACTTTTTTGTATTGTGTTGGCCAGAATTGGATGCAGCATTCCAATTATGATCTTACTAAGGCTTTGTAGAGTGGTACTAGAAGTTCACATGATCTTGATTCTATTCCTCTATTAATACAGCCTAGAATTTGCATTGGCTTTTTGGGCTGCTGCCACACACTGTTGGCTCACATTTAAGCAATTGTCCACTAGGACTCCAAGATCTCTTTTACCGTTGCTGGCATTAAGCCACGTTTCACCAAGCCTATACCTATACAGTTGGTTTCTCTTGCCTAAGTGTAAAACTAGTGTAAAAAAAAATGTGAAGTTCACTTCCCAACTTGCTCAAGAGTAGTAACTGTGAGAGGGATCTCAGAGTCCTAGTGGACAATCATTTAAATATGAGCCAGCCGTGTGCTGCAGCTGCCAAAAAAGCCAACACAGTGCTAGGCTGCCTTAACAGAGGGACAGAATCAAGATCATGTGAAGTATTAATATCACTTTGGAAAAGCGCCTTTTCCAAAAGGAAATTTATCTCATTCACATTTAATAATAGTAATAATGATAAAGTTGGAAGGGACATTGGAGGTCATCTAGTCCAACCCCCTGCTCAGGCAGGGAACCCTATACCATTTCGGACAAATGGCTGTTCAGTCTCTTCTTAAAAACTTCCAGTGTTGGAGCATTCACCACTTCTGGAGGCAGGTTGTTCCACTGGTTAATTGTTCTCACTGTCAGGAAGTTTCTCCTTAGTTCTAGGTTGCTTCTCTCCTTGATTAGTTTCCATCCGTTTGCTTCTTGTCCTGCCTTCAGGTGCTTTGGAGAATAGCTTGACTCCCTCTTCTTTGTGGCAGCCCCTGAGATACTGGAACACTGCTATCATGTCCCCCCTCGTCCTTCTCTTCATTAAACTAGACATACCCAATTACAGCAGCCGTTCCTTATATGTTTTAGCTTCCAGTCCCCTAATCATCTTTGTTGCTCTTCTCTGTACATTTTCTATAGTCTCAACATCTTTTTTACATCGTGGTGACCAAAACTGGATGCAGTATTCCGAGTGTGGCCTTACCAAGGCATTGTAAATTTCATTTCGTCCTTCCCTTTGTAGCCTTTCTTTAATGATTCTATTCCACCATTTCTTCAATATTAAAAGTAAATCTTGTCCTGCGGCGAGTTGTCCATAATGGCGAGTTGGCCACGGTGAGTTGGCTGCAACGAGTTGGCTGTGGTGAATTGTCCTAGAACGGACCTCAGGATATTGCAACTGTCAGAAATATGAACCAGTTTCCCAGTATCCCAGTTTTGATCATATGACCATGGGGACGCTGCAATTGTCATAAGTGTGAAAAACGGGCATAAATTGCTTTTTTTTCATTGCTGTTGTAATTTCAAAAGCCACTAAACAAATGGTTGTAAGTTGAGAACTACCTAAAACATATAAGGAACGGCTGCTGGAATTGGGTATGTCTAGTTTAATGAAGAGAAGGACGAGGGGGGACATGATAGCAACGTTCCAGTATCTCAGGGGCTGCCCCAAAGAAGAGGGAGTTAAGCTATTCTCCAAAGCGCCTGAAGGCAGGACAAGAAGCAACGGATGGAAACTGATCAAGGAGAGAAGCAACCTAGAACTAAGGAGAAACTTCCTGACAGTGAGAACAATTAACCAGTGGAACAACCTGCCTCCAGAAGCGGTGAATGCTCCAACACTGGAAGTTTTTAAGAAGAGACTGGACAGCCATTTGTCTGAAATGGTACAGGGGTTCCTGCCTGAGCAGGGGGTTGGACTAGATGACCTCTAAGGTCCCTTCCAACTTTGTTATTATTATTATTATGGATCATTGCACAGTCAGCCAGATGTTCAGACTGGATTTGGCATTTTGTCTACCTATCGAGTCCTTACCAAGGACCTGGGATAGGCAGATGTGGATGTTTGATGTGATTACAGATTACTACTACTACTACTACTACTACTACTACCACTACTATTATTATTATTATTATTATTATTATTATTATTATTATTATTATTATTAATCATCATCATCATCATCACCATCATTATCATCATCATCATCATCATTATTATTAATCTGTACTAGGATGAGAAATTTTCAGGGAATGCAAAGCCAAAGATAGAAGAAGCACACTACAGCCAGTAAAGGACCTGTTTCTTTGCACAAAATGAACAAGCATCCAGCTGGGCTCTCAAGAAACTTTTACTTTTTAAGCAAAAAAAAAAAAAATGAAGATTACTGAGCTAAAAGAGATTATACAGGTAATGAACGTTTCAATGACAAAACGCTTCTTCTTTTTCGCCCTTTCCATTCTATCCATGATTGCACGACAGCTTCATAACATCCGAAGTATTCATTACAAACGTCAATATAAGAGCACATTAACTAGATAAAGTGGATAAAAGAGAGAAAGCAAATAATGAGCTTTTGAGAGGAATTGAAAAATCCTGCCTGGGTTTATACAACCTGTTTAATTTGAGTTAACCGAACACAATGCCTGTTTTACATAATATGCTTTTGTTTCTACCTTCTGGTTTTATTTTTGGAGTCCTGACCAGGACTAGGTTTTTAGAAGTATTTCTCATCTGAATTTCCAGGTTGTGAAGTGAAGAGAAAAAAACTGTTAAAAACCCTAGGATCCAGCCTGGGTCCTGTGCACGCTAGCAGGTTTCTTCATGGGTGAAGAAGTGAAGGAAATGCTTATTAAATTTGCAGATAACATAAAATTGGATAGGATAGCTAACATCCTAGAAGACAGTCAGAAATTTTCAGATGACTTGATGAATGGATAGGAAGAAACGTAAAGAGACTAGAGGAAAGATTTTGAATGAGGGATAATGATCAGGTAATGGAAAAGATCTTGAAATAGCAGTTGACTACAAATTAAAGGTAGTGGAGGTACTGGAGGTAGTGACAGATTTTATCTACCTGGGCTCCAAGATCACTGTAGATGGGGACTGCAGCCAAGAAATTAAAAGACGCTTGCTCCTGGGGAGGAAAGCTATGGCAAATCTAGACAGCATACTAAAAAGCAGAGACATCACCCTGCCAACAAAAGTGCATATAGTCAAGGCCATGGTTTTCCCAGTTGCAATGTATGGCTGTGAAATTTGGACCATGAGAAAGGCTGTGCACCAAAGAATTGAGGCCTTTGAACTATGGTGCTGGAGAAGACTCCTGTGAGTCCCCTGGACTGCAAGGTGATCAAACCGGTCAGTCCTAGAGGAGATCAACCCCGACTGCTCTTTAGAAGGCCAGATCCTGAAGTTGAAACTCAAGTACTTTAGCCACCTAATGAGAAGGAAGGACTCGCTGGAGAAGAGCCTGATGCTGGGAAAGATTGAGGGCAATAGAAGAAGGGGACGACAGAGAATGAGGTGGCTGGATGGAGTCACTGAAGCAGTAGGCGTGAGCTTAAATGGACTCCAGAAGATGGTAGAGGACAGGAAGGCCTGGACGAACATTGTCCATGGGGTCACGATGGGTCGGATATGACTTCGCAACTAACAACAACAAAAAATTAAATATAATCCAGCAGCATGATGTGGCTGCAGAGAACCAACAAATGCAATTTTAGGCCTGACCATCATAACTATAATTTTCAGGTCTTGAGAAGCCTGCTCCATTTGATTCTACTTTGGTCAGACTCCATCTTGAGTGCTATGTTCCATTCCAGAAACCCCTTTTTAAGAGGGTTTCAGACGAACTGCAAGAATTTCAGGCCACACCATCTAGGATGGTCAAGAAATTGGAAGATAAGGCCTATGAAAAGAGCCTTGAGAAAAGAAGACTTATGAGAGCACTCTTCAGATCTCTGAAACAAGCATAAGACCTGCTTTGTAACATTCTCCTAAATATGGGAACCTGACCTTGGAGAGAAAAGAACTCATGACCAATAGCAGAGCATGAACTTATTGCCTTGACATTCTTCAATATAAAAGAGAGAGGTGAGGAAACCCTGTTGTGCTTTCAATTATGTGTTATTAAAGTCACCCTCAGTACAATTCTAGCATTACTTGTGGTATCTGTTTCCTGACTTAGTTGACCTTGAAACCATGATAGAAGAGTTCTGGACATGTTCTAGGACAGGATGGAGAATCATCTTTGTGGATACTTTTATTTGAATTTCCCCACCAATCAGTCAGTTGAGTTAGATGGCCTCAATAGCCATCTTTTGTTTTCATGACAACAAACCCTGACATTGTGGAGTCCTTGGTGCTTGGTTGTTTGCTTGCAGATGTTTCATTACCCAATTAGGTAACATGACACAGGCTGGTGATGTTACCTAGTTGGATAATGAAACATCTGGAATCAAGCAACCAAAATCAGAGAGCATCAAGGACTCTACAGCTCAACCCTGAGCTACACACACACACACACACACACACACACACACACATATTTCTATCGAAACTCTGACATTGTTTTCCCATAAGGAAAATATTTCAAAGGGTGACATGTTTAGGAGTCATAGTCCTGAGCGCCCCTATCACCACTGAGACAATTTTGACATTTCCTTTCAACATCCTGTCTAGTACTTCATGTCCTGGCACTTCATGTCCAACTTCTCATACTCCTTTTTGATGTTGCTGTCACTTGGCATGGCTACATCTATATGTCTGCTCTCTGTCTCTGTCTCTGTCTTTATCTCTTTCCATCCATCCATCGATATATCCATCCATCCATCATTGTCTGTTTGTCTGTCTGTCTGTCTGTCTGTCTGTCTCTCTCTCTCTCTCTCTCTCTCTCTCTCTCTTT
>NW_015391631.1:68409-87319 GCF_001527695.2 Protobothrops mucrosquamatus | reverse complement strand
TCTCTCTCTCTCTCTCTTTCTCTCTCTCTCTCTCTCTCTCTCTCTCTCTCTCTCCATCCATCCATCATCATCTGTCTTTCTGTCTCTCTCTTCCCATCCATCCATCCATATATCCATCCATACATCCATACATCTATATATTCATCCATACATCATCATCTGTCTGTCTGTCTGTCATCTGAATCTTCATTGCTACCTATTCAAAAAGTCATTGAGAGGTCTTTGATGCTCTCTGAACTTGCTTGTTTTCTTGCAGATGTTTCATTACCCAAACTAGATAACATCATCACTGCTGGTCTAGAACTGATGATGTTATCTAGTTTGGGTAATGAAACATCTGCAAGAAAACAAGCAAGCTCAGAGAGCACCAAGGACCCCTCATTTCAACCCTAAGCTATAAATATTCTCCTTTATTGGTATTGTTTGTCATTGTTGGCCTGCTTCATATCTTCATTCAATCCATGGAGTAAATATATGGCACAACTGGCAGATCTCCTCACATTCACATGTCACATTCAAAGATAATCGAAAGGTTTATTGAGTGAAAGATGCCGTATGAAATAAAAATAGCATTAAAAACATAAAACACTCCCTTTAAAAAATACACACATAGAAGAACACCCAATTCCAATTCTTTGAATCAATCTGCAAAGCTATCCGAATAACATTTTTCTCTTTTGGCAGTCCTTCCTAAGTGATTATTATTAAAGAGGACCTACAGAATGGCATGTAAAAGGCTGATGGTTTGTCTGGAATTTTGCCCAATGAACCATCTCTCCTGAGTGTCAGGAAGTGCTTCATCTTTCAGGAGCACACCAACTGCCCAAATTGCTATTAGAAAAGAGTTTGGAAAACAAAGAGAAAATATTTCTGTTGTCAACGTATTGGGGGTGCAAGGAAGATTTATTGGCACGTCTCACCTCACCAGTTGCCTTAGAGAGAATGGTTTGACTTCAACATAGTGTCATAATCCTTTCATTTAGAGGAAGAACTTCTCCAACGTCTAAGAAAATTCACCAGGCTCCAAAAATCAAGAAAGACAAGTTGT
Organism: Protobothrops mucrosquamatus; assembly: GCF_001527695.2. Classification (NCBI taxonomy): domain Eukaryota; kingdom Metazoa; phylum Chordata; class Lepidosauria; order Squamata; family Viperidae; genus Protobothrops; species Protobothrops mucrosquamatus. The sequence continues at coordinate 86,271 of NW_015391631.1, read as the reverse complement.
GATTCTTCCCAACAGATTTCTGGATTGTTCCTCACCTAAAGACAGAATCTTGTCAAACTAAAGCAGACTAATCATCCCTGTAAAGCAGGCATGTCAAACTTGCGATGTCACGTGATGTCACGCAACGTATCAGAACTTTTCCCCCATTGCCAGCAATGGGGTGGGCACGGTTTTGGCGTGATGCATCCGGCCCGCGGGCCAGCAGTTTGACATGCCTGCTGTAAAGCATACACTTTGGGAACTATTAGGGAGGAACTGTCTTCTCCCTCTCCGAGGTCTCTTCCAACTCTGGTATTCAGTGTTAAATTGCTGGAGATTAAAATATATTCAAAGACTAAATCCCCAAAAGAGAGAAAATGGACAGGCAACACTACACACCCTGGCAGGACAAAGGACTTCTGTAGTAACCCAACCAGTGATCTCCATCTTTGCAAAAGGCTTTCCTTTTCATTGTGGGGAGGGGGGCTAGTATAGGGTCTCCTGCTTGAGCAGGGGGTTGGACTAGAAGATCTCCAAGGTCTCTCCCAACCCTGTTATTCTGTTAGGTTTATATTCATTGTAAAGAAGAGGATGAACCTACTATTGAGGTACAAACGACCTTTTGAAATTCTTCATCAAAATTGGACCCAGAGGAACTAAGTGGACTAGCTTTTTCCAAGGAAAGGAGAAATATTCCAGCTGTCTCTCAACAGCAGCCCCTGCTTCTTGGAATAAGAGAGACAACAATACTATAATAATAATAATAATAATAATAATAATAATAATAATAATAATAATAATAATAATAATAATAATAATAATAATAATAATAATAATAATAATAATAATAATAAAGTTGGAAGGGACCTTGGAGGTCATCAAGTCCAACCCCCTGCTCAGGCAGGTAACCCTATACCTTTTTGGACAAATGGCTGTCCAGTTTCTTCTTAAAAACTTCCAGTGTTGGAGCATTCACCGCTTCTGGAGGCAGGTTGTTCCACTGGTTAATTGTTCTAACTGTCAGGAAGTTTCTCCTTAGTTCCAGGTTGCTTCTCTCCATGATGAGTTTCCATCCGTTGCTTCTTGTCCTGCCTTCAGGTGCTTTGGGGAATAGCTTGACTCCCTCTTCTTTGTGGCAGCCCCTGAGATATTGGAGCACTGCTATCATGTCCCCACTCGTCCTTCTCTTCATTAAACTGGACATACCCAATTCCAGCAACCGTTCCTTATATGCTTTAGCCTCCAGTCCCCTAATCCTCTTTGTTGCTCTTCTCTGTACTCTTTCTAGAGTCTCAGCATCTTTTTTACATCGTGGTGACCAAAACTGAATGCAGGATTCCAAGTGTGGCCTTACCAAGGCCTTGTAAAGTGGTATTAATACTTCACGTGATCTTGATTCTACTAAAAGATACAACAGCAGCACATAAAATCGATGGCAGGAATTTCCTCCCGGCGTTTCTCACAATTCAGTTGGGAAGCCAAGAACATTTGTCAGTGAAAGACAGAACACTCACACATTCAGGACTGCCTAAAATTGCAATAGTGGTAACACCACATGTTGTCAATGAAAAACTCTCTGAAATTCTTTTTCATCTGAAAGAAATTTGAAAAGCCAATTCTATTTTACCAGATCAAATGAGAACTGAAAGTTGGGGAGAAAATGTTCGGGAGAATTTTCCTGCCTGAATTTCCTTAAGTGAAATTAATTATAAAAAGAGATTTACGCATCAACTGTGAAATGGCCTTGGAATTGCTTTTTAAAATAGGATAGTTCTTTTCCAGAAAAGAAAGATCTTTTTAAATTGTGTTTTGTGTTGACATAATTTCAGTTACAGAATAACAGAATAATAGAGTTGGATGGGACCTTGGAGGTCTTCTAGTCCAACCTCCTGCTCAAGCAGGAAACCCTATAATATTTCAGACAAATAGCTGTCCAGTCTCTTCAACACCTCAAGTGTTGGAGCATTCACAAATTCTGGAGGCAGGTTGTTCCACTGGTTAATTATTCTGTCAGTAAATTTCTCCTTAGTTCTAGGTTGGATCTATGTTTAATGAGTTTCCATCCATTGCTTCTTGTCCTGCCTTCAGGTGCATTATTAATTATTATTAATTAATTTTATTTATTAATATACATTAAGGTAATTATTGGAAATCCAGAGTCAAAGGCATGTTGGCATCTCATAAAAGAATAGAATAGAATAGAATAGAATAGAATAGAATAGAATAGAATAGAATAGAATAGAGCTGGAAGGGACCTTGGAAGTCTTCTAGTCCAGCCCCCCTGCTCAAGCAGGAGAACCTGTACCATTTCATACAAGCGACTGTCTAGTTTCTTCTTAAAAACATCCAGTGATGGAGCGTCCATGATTTCTTCAGATGACCTAGTAAAAATATTGCCTCTATCTGTGTTTTAAGATACTAAAAATGGGAAGATTTGGCTTAGTCCTCCAACTGATGGATAAATTTTCTTCTTTCAAATAGGGTAGAAATTTTTGAAAGATCATTTTGTAGCATCATAGTGGATGGAATGTAAGAGCAGTGACAGAAATGTTCTAGAACGTGGAGACGGAACCAAGTTACTGTTATTGACAGTTGGGGAAAAAAAAAAGACAGCAAAAGAGAAGAAGCAAAAGAGACCGGAGGGGTAAAAAACAACCGGGAAAGGGTTAGAGAGAATCCTCAAAGCAACACAACAGAACTGGTAGGATGGATGGGAAAAGTCTGAAATACAGACTAACATTCACCCAGAGGATATCGTTAAACCTATTTCCAACAGCAGTTTATCATTTGTGTTGTATCTTTCTGTGTTCATGGTTATGATCCTGGTGGACTCATGAGAACAAGTAGTGTCTTGATTATCTTTCCTAAAGTATAAATGGGAGCTGTCTGTTTCACAATCTTTCTTTTTTATGCCACAATAAAACTCCTGAGCACCTGAGCTGGCACGGAGCTGGAAAGACCGTGTCTTTTCTTGGCTCAAATTTGTAATTTTTGTTTGATGAATACAATAAATAAATAGCCCCTGAATTTGAGAGAGCAATGCCAAATAGCTTTGCATAGAGGCTTTTTTTTTGGGCCCTAAGATAATAAGTACTTCAGACAAAGCAAAAGGGATTTATTAAAAGGGTGGTCAAGCCTTTGTATAGGGCACAGAAGCAAATAACACATACATTTGATATATAGGATGCATCAGAAAATGACACATCAAACAATAAAAGGCATTGATGTGCTTTGTTAGAGGTGAGAGAAGATAAAAATAAACCAGATTCTGTTAAAATATAGAGTAGAATAAATAGAATACTTTATTGGCCAAGTGCGATAGACACACAACGGATTTGTCTCTGGTTCATAAGCTCTTAGTGTACATGCAAAACAACAAAGTAAAAATAAACATAATAACAAAGGATAATAAACATAATAGTAATATCAATAGAGAAGACGGTGGAACAGATGAGATGGTTAAAAATAATATAGCCATACTACATGGGTAACATACTTAGACATAAGACAATATATGACATCTCTTCATCTCCCAACCAGTTTGTTGTTTAAAACCCTTGCAACTTTAATCAAGGATTTCAAAATGCTGTCCTATTGTTTGGTTGCTGAAAAGGTTAGCTTTTGCACATCATAGAAAATGGCTTTGGCTCAAAAACAATGCTTTCCTGATCTTCAAAATGAGGCACGGCTGCCCTGTTCAAATGCTAATATCACCTTTATTTAAATGCTAATAATAAAGCCTAAAAATAATAGGAACATAGCAGGATCTCAAATTTCCTATAAAAAGTTTGGAACCCTTTTGCTCCTTGGTTGACCTTTGTAATTCAGATATGAGTTCAGAGCAGGGTGTCAGCTAGATTTCATCTAGATCAGGCATATCAAACTGCCGGCCCATGGGCTGGATGCATCACGCCGAAACCATGCCCACCCCATTGCTGGCAATGGGGAAAAAAATCATGATACGTCCCATGACATCACGTGATGTTGTGAGTTTGACATGCCTGATCTAGATAGTCATGATTTACCGTATTTTTCCATGTATAAGATGCACCCTTGTATATGACGCTCTGGCATGCGAGTTCCAAGCTTACAGCAAACAAAGTCAGCGCTGGGAACCACTGCCTCCCAACGCTCTAAAGAGATGCCTCCTGGCTGGCCCCACCCCCCACCCCCCTAACCAGCATCCGGCACGATGAGCATGCATAGTCAGTTCACAGCAGCAGCCTTCCGACCCTGGTAAACAAACAGGCGTGAGCGCCGGCATGACAGCAATGCAAGGGAAGCATAGGCAGGTTTTAAACTCCCCGCCATTTCTCCATGCCGATCAGCTGTTCGGCGGTGCGCCAAACAACTGAGCTGGCAAATCTGGAAGTTTGGCCAGCCGCTATTATCAAGCAGGATGGCCTCGCAGTTGCGTTCCACAGGGTCCCCGTCCAGCATACACGGATGAGGGAGGGAAAGGGCTGTTGCTGACATCCATGCTGTTGGTCCCTTCCGCTGCCTCCGGATGCCGCCATCCGACGATCTTGGCCCATCCTCCCTCCCGTTAGTGGCAAGCCCACAGGGGCTTGACACCTGCACCAGGCAGCATGGAAGCAGCATGTAAAGAACCCACACAGGCATGCCCTGGGCTGCGGAGGTTACCATTATTTTTTTCGTGTATAAGACGCACCTGATTTTTGAACAGGGTGTTTGCAGGAAAAAAATAGCATCTTATACACGGAAAAATATGGTATCTCATTTTCATAGCAAATAATGACTTCAAGTCTCCCATTATATCTCGTGTTATCATCTAGAAGACCATCATATACAGAATCAAATTTCATAGTGGGTTCTGTTGTTAATATGATCACAATTCAGGGATTATTTATGATTTTTCTATGGCTATGTTTACACAATCTCCCTAACCATCAGTTCATAAGTTTGTTCAGAATAGTTCAGAATAGAGTTGGAGGTCTTCTAGTTCAATCACTTGCTCAAGCAGGAGACCCTATAGGTGGTTGTCCAGTCTTTTCTGAAAAACCTAGTTAATTTTCCTCACTGTTAGGAAGTTTCTCCTTAATTCCAGGTAGCTTTTCTCCTTGATTAATTTCCATCCATTGTTTCTTGTCCTGCCCTTTGGTGCTTTGGAAAATAAGTTGACCCCCTCTTCTTTGTGGCAGCCCCTCAAATATTGCTATCATGTCACCCCTAGTCCTTTTTTTCTCTAGACTGGTTGTACCCAATTCCTGTAACCTTTTTTCATATGTTTTAGTCTCCAGGCTCTTAATTATCTTAGTTGCTCTTCTTTGCACTTTTTCCAAAGTCTCAACATCTTTTGACAGCCCTTCAAATATTGGAAGACCCGGTCCTTCTCTTTGTTAGACTAGACCAGGGGTAGGCAACCTTGGCTCTTTTATGACTTGTGGACTCTAATACTCAGAATTCCTGAACCAGCCATGCTGACTCGGGAATTTTGGGAGTTGGTCTACAAGTTATAAAAGAGCCAAGGTTTCCCTACCCTTGGACTAGACCAGGGATCTTCAAACTTGGTCCTTTTATGACTTGTGGACTCCAATACCCAGAATTCCTGAACCAGCCATGCTGACTCAGGAATTCTGGGAGTTGAAGTCTACAAGTCATAAAAGGGCCAAGTTTGAAGACCCCTGGGCTAGACATATGCCTCAAAACTGATATGCCACATGTGTAGTTGATCTTTTCTCTTTCTTTAGGAAGAAGGAGAGAGGAAGTGATGTCATTTCTCTTCTGGCTCAGCCTTTGGTGCATCATCAGAGAAGCCACTGTCACATCCCCTGTTTTGCTGAACTGTTCAGTTGCAAAGGTGAGTGAAAGGATGAGGGAGATGTTGATTTTGCCAGATGAATTGGCCTGCTGCAAACTGAAGATAAGACTAAGGGGAAAGCAAACTTCTTCTCTTTGAAGTCATTTCACCCTTGTCTAGATTCCTTTTTTATTGAGTCTACTGGGTGACAGAACAATCAGCTGTCTCCTTTTAGTGAAGACAAGTTTCATGATTCCCATATTATATCTGTAGAGTCTGATTTTTGAACTCTAGGGGCAGAAAAATACTGACCCAGTATAACGGGATCCCTGAAAAGGATCATTAACATTTTCCCTGGCAAATATAAAACACTACAAAAGAAGACATTGATTCAATTGTTAATATTATCCACCTGAGTCTAGATCTTTAGCCATAAAAAATTGCTTTGTTCTTTGGATCAGTACTGCCTCAAAATATGGGAATTGAAGTTTGTTTTATTCACATTGGTTTCTATTGTTTCATTAGATATTTTTTTTTAAAAAAAGTAGAAATAGTAAGATTATCTATTTCAAATCTTCTTCTTCTTCTTGTGCCATATCCGTTATCGGGCGTTGGTGATCATGTTGGTGATCCTGTTTTTATCAGCAGCCGCACGAAAAAGTGCTGCTGAGTTTTGTCCAAACCAGTCCGTTAGATTTTGAAGCCACGATGTTCTTCTTCTGCCTGGACCTCGTTTGCCTTCCATCTTTCCCTGGAGGACTAAATGGAGTATGCCGTATTTTTCTGGGTGTCGCATCACGTGTCTGAAATATTCTAATTTTCGTTTTTTAATTGTTTTGATGATTTCCCTTGGCTTTCCCAGGCAGCTTATCACCTCCTCATTTCTGATCTTGTCAACCCAACTTCTAGGAAACAGTCGCCTGTCAATCCACATTTCAAATGCTTCTTGTCTCTTCAAGTGGCCTTCTGTCAGAGACCAACTCTCTACTCCATAGAGCAGGATAGAAAAAATATAGCATCTGACAAGCCTGATTTTCAGTCTTAGGCTTATGTCGTGACTGCAGAAGACCTTTTTCAAGTGGCTTTTTGGATAATAATATTGAATATTGGTTTTTAATTAATGTCTAATGTTTTAACATTTGCACTTTGGTGATGTGGCATATAAAATTAATAAATACATAAAATAAAACATTAAAAAATGAATGTTTAAAACTGTGTGTCCCTCCATAAGTTTCTGAATGAAATATGTGCAGTTTCTTTTTTTATTATTTACACCTTTCTTGTTTTGTTTTCTTGACCATTATATTACAAAAAAGCAAATTAAACATTAAAAACAAACAAACAAACAAAACAGGCATACTGTAAATCAAATAATTGCAGAGAGCTATTAAAACTTTGAGGGAGGAAAATAACAACGGGGTAATTAATTAAGAATGGTTGCAGGAAATGGGTATATCTAGTCTAATGAAAAAAAGGACTAGGAGAGACATGATAGCAGTGTTACAATATTTAAGGGGCTGAAGAGGGGATCAAACTATTTTCCAAAGCACCGGAAGGCAAGACAAGAAACAATGGGTGGAAACTCATCCAGGAGATAAGCAATCTGGAATTAAGGAGAAACTTCCTGACAGTTAGAACAATCAACCAGTGGAACAGCTTGCCTTCAGAAGTTGTGGGTGCTCCATCACTGGAGGTTCAAAAAGAGACTGGACAACCATTTGTCTGAAATGGTATAGGGTCTCCTGCTTGAGCAGGGGTTGGACTAGAAGACCTCCAAGGTCCCTTCCAGCTCTATGTTCTAATTCTCTCATTCAGCCGTTCTTCATTGCCAATCCAAATTTGATTTTTTCCCCTACCCCCCTCTCTCTCTCTCTTTCTCCCTTTAGGAAAACATCCATCTTCCTACAGATGACAAGACCAATTTGGGGAACAAGCAGCGTTTCAGAAGTGGCCTTTTTAACAAGAGTGAACTGAATGCATCCTTCTCCCCGACTTTTACCTGGAATGCTTCCCATTCTGTTAGCTCTGAATGTGACTGTATCATGGACTTGTTAGCCTGTCTGTTGAGAAACCGTATTCTAGCTGGGTTCATGGTCTTCATCTTCACCATTGGTCTGTTGGGAAACCTATTCCTCTTCTTTTTTCTTCTCTTCCACTTCAAGAGGAATTTGTGGAACACCTGCATTTGGAATTTAGCCATTGGTAGCTTTGGGGTCCTTATCTTTTTGTGCAGCATTTGCCTTTTAGCGTTCAGTAACTACATTTGGGAGAACTCCAGCGATGCCCTGGTGAAATTGCTGCTACCCTTGGCATACCTCTTTCTGGTCATGCAGGGTTATGTCGCGCATTTTTTCATGTCCATCGGGGTGGATTGGTGTTTTGCCCTCCTTTCTCCCAATTGGTATCATCTGTCTTCTGCCATACCTGCCATTTTGTCTGTCCTTTTCTGGCCTCTAACTTGCCAGCTCTTATTCTGCTTCAGCTTGAGGATCGACACTCACGCCGTCGTTGTTGTCTCCTTCATGATTTTTATTCCCGTTATGGTCATCTCCTCTCAAACCCTGATTATGAGGATTTGGTGCACTCTGCACCAGCAAGGGAAAATCTCTGTACAAATTGTCCTGGGCATCTTATTTTCGCTGGTCACTTGGGGACCCATATACTTATTTCTTATGCCAGGTAACCATTTTGCCCTCATCTCAGTATTCGCCTTTGTGCTCACGTCCGTTAGCTGCACCATCAACCCCGTATTTTATATTCTTATTGGTAAAGTACTTCTTCCTGATGCCAGAAGCAAAAGATTTCATTTCAGGAAGGAGAGATCTGCTAAGCCACTGAGACTTTGATCATATTTGGGCCACAAAAGAAGAAATGCAAAGAACTGAATCCGATACTTGATGGGAGACTGTATTTTGTTTGCTTGGTTTCCTTTTGTGAACAAACACAAGCAAGTCTATGCTGGATATAATAAAATCTTAAGTGTTGAATCAATGCCCAATTGAATAAAGCTTATACCTTTAAACTGCTTCCTTTCATATCAGTGTTTCACTTATTTTAAAATGTTCCTGAAAGGTAAGAGGATTGGTTTTGTAAATGGGAAAGCTTCTAAAAAATTGATCTCAAAGAGAAAGAGGGGAAAAAAAATAATCCCTTTCTCCACCTAACAAAGATGAAGTGTGAAAAACATCAGAAATTACTTATGGGAAAACCAGAAAGGATCTGAAAGTTCCAGAGTATGAAAGTGGAAAAGAAAATATGTGTATTTGTCAATGTGGGATAGGGGAGAACTCTTCAAATTACCAGCGGTTGTACATGTGAATTAAAGTTATTGTCATGGTTCTGACAGATGAAACTCTTCAAAAGAACTTTGAGGCATTGTTTACCTAAAAGAATCTTTTATTTGAGTAGCATAATATCGGCACTGCATAATCGAAGCCAAAAACTGAATTCTCCTCCCCTGGGCACATAGTATCAAAGCACAATTCCCTCCTCCAATTAACAGTCATAAATCACATTCCCCAATTAGCTTGAAGCACGGGCTTCCTCTCCAGTTCGCCAGCCCGGCCAATTCCTTATCAGCTCTGGTCACGCTAGGTTCAGTGTTGTTATGTCTAGCTGGACTCTTGTTCACATCCCTCCTCCTCCCAGCATCATCTAACTCTAATAGAAAAAGGGAAAAAGATGGCTACATTTCCATCTGTTGTCAATGCTAAACATCCGATGTTAGCAGCGCTAACAGTTATGAAAACTCAGAGCAGAACCTCAAACCAGTTTAAACCAATGTTCTGCTACCTCCATAAAGTCTCACAGCAAGCCGTGAGTAATCCCCTTTCATTTCTCAATGGCTTTGAATATTGAATGTGGAGGTGAGCATGAAGTTGCCGTCCAGCTTGAGGGAAATGGAAAAAAATCTTGCACACTGCTTTGTAAACTTTCAAATGCACTAATGCTTATTTAATGTTACTGTAGGCAGAATGCCTAATTCAGGAGTGAGTGGAGAAGTTGGAAAGAGCCTCAGCCTTATTCTCCCCAAAAAAAAAAAAAAGAAAAGGAAAAATAAATAAATAAATAAATAAATAAATAAATAAATAAATAAATTCTCCAAGCTCATTTCTGAGGACTTCAAAGGGTTTAGGAGCCTGCATGGCACAGTGGTTAGAATGCAATATTGCAGGATAATTCTGCTCACTGCCAGGAGTTCGATCCTGACTGACTCAGCCCTCCATGCTTCCAAGGTCAGTAAAATGAGGACCGAAATTGATGGGGGTACAATGCTGATTATGTGAAGTGTTAATACCACTTTACAATGCCTTCGTAATGCCACACTTGGAATACTGCATCCAGTTTTGGTCACCAAGATGTAAAAAAGATGTTGAAACTCTAGAAAGAGTGCAGAGAAGAGCAACAAAGATGATTAAGGGACTGGAGGCTAAAACCTATAAGGAATGGTTGCTGGAATTGGGAATGTCTAGTTTAATGAAGAGAAGGACGAGGAGAGACACGATAGCAGCGTTCCAATATCTCAGGGGCTGCCCCAAAGAAGAGGGAGTCAAGCTATTCTCCAAAGCGCCTGAAGGCAGGACAAGAAGCAACGGATGGAAACTAATCAAGGAGAGAAGCAACCTAGAACTAAGGAGAAACTTCCTGACAGAACAATTAACCAGTGGAACAACCTGCCTCCAGAAGTTGTGAATGCTCCAACACTGGAAGTTTTTAAGAAGAGACTAGACAGCCATTTGTCTGAAATGGTATAGGGTTTCCTGCCTGAGCAGGGGTTGAACTAGAAGACCTCCAAGGTCCCTTCTAACTTTTATTATTATATGGCCAAAGCTTTCAGAGCCCGTTTCATAGCCTGTAGATCTTTTATATATCTTGTCTTCCAGATCTATTTCTTGCCTGTCTTTTTATTATTTCACTATGTCCATTGTCTTCAGGAAAGAACAATTGGGTGCTTATGTTTGAGGAGATCCAAGTCCAATAAAATTGACATTCTGGGATCCCCATTAAAGTGGCAGCAACCTAACTAACTTTGTGTGGTGTAACAAAACTAAATAGGCTTGACCCTGACTAATGCTTAGGTCTGCAACTATCCAGGAAGACTGGAATACAGAATAACAGAGTTGGGAGGTATCTTGGAGGTCTTCTAGTCCACCCCTCTGGTCAATAAGGAAGCCCTATAGCATTCTGACAAAATGGCTGTCAAGCCTCATCTTAAAAATCTCCAGTGAAGGAGCACCCACCACTTCTGGAGGCAAACCATTCCACTGATTAATTGTTCTCACTGTCAGGAAATTCTCCCTTATTTCTAGGTTGGTTTTCTCCTTGATAAGTTTCCATCCATTGCTTCTCGTCCTGCCTTCAGGTCCTTTAGAGAATAGATTGACCCCCTCTTCTAAGCGACAGCCCCTCAAACATATCACCCCTGCCCTTCTCTTAATTAGAATAGATTTACTCAGTTCCCACAACCGTTCATCATATGTTTTTAGCCTTCAGTCCTTAATCATCTTGGTTGCTTTTCTCTGCACCCTTTTTAGAATCTCAACATCATTTTTGTATGGTGGTGACCAAAACTGGATACCAAGATTACCCCCAGAAATCATGGGTGCTCCATCACTGGAGATTTTTAAGAGGAGACTGGACATTCACCTGTCTGAGATGGTGTAGGTTCTCCTGCTTGAGCAGGGGGCTGGACTAGAAGACCTCCAAGATCCCTTCCAGCTCTATTCTATTCTATTCTATTCTATTCTATTCTATTCTATTCTATTCTATTCTATCCTATCCTATTCTACTCTACTCTACTCTACTCTACTCTACTCTACTCTACTCTACTCTACTCTACTCTACTTCTATTCTATTCTATTCTATTCTATTCTATTCTATTCTATTCTATTCTATTCTATTCTATTCTAAAGTTGGTTAAGTGTTCTTGGTTAGCTAATCTAAAAATTCCTGGGGGGGAAATAAAGGCGACACAACCTCTTCTGCATGACTGTGTCCATTTATTTCCCTAGAGGAGTTCAACTTGAAGCAATCTTACTTTTAAAGTATTTGTGGTGGAAGGATATTTTTGGACGGTTTGAGGGTTTTGACCTTCCATGCGTCTTACTCATGCAATTATCCTTTGAAATTAGATTGGTGGAAAGATAAGGAGATGATGATAATGCTTAAAAGTGGATTTGTCTGTGCTGGATTGAGGGGGGTGAGGGGAAAACAGAGTTAAGTAAAAAAAAAATCAATTATCCTTTTGAGCACTGGCAAATAATTGTTCATACCGATGTAGTAAGTAATAAAGAAGTTATTGATTAATTCAACTGAAATAAAGATGGTCCCAAATTTATAAAAAAATCTTTTTAGGTGCCTCCCCCTCACAAGAAAGAATATGCCACCACCATGAATGAGAATAGAGCTGGAAGAGACCTTGGAGGTCTTCTAGTCCAGCCCCCTGCTCAAGCAGGAGATCCTATACCATTTCAGACAAGTGGCTGCCCAGTCTCTTTTTTAAAACCTCCAGTGATGAAGCACCCACAGCATCTGAAGGCAAGCTGTTCCACTGGTTAATTGTCCTCTCTGTTAGGACGTTTCTCCTTAATTCCAGGTTGATTCCTGCCTCTCAAATACTGGAGTACTGCTATCATGTCCCACTAGTCCTTGTTTTCTCTAGACTGGCCATACCGAAATCCTGCAACCATTCTTCATGTGTTTTAGTCTCCAGCCTTTAATCATCTTAGTTGTTCTTCTTTGCACTTTTTCCAAACTCTCAACATCTTTTTTGTAATGTGGTGACCAAAACTGGATGCAGTATTCCAGGTGTGGCCTTACTAAGGCTTTATAAAGCAGTACTAATACCTCACATGATTTTGATTCTATGCCTCTGTTTATACAACCTAATTAGCTTTGTATTAGCTGATTAATTGGCCAGGTGCCAATTAATTATTTAGATTGTATTAGCTTTTTTGGCTGCTGCCGCACACTGTTGGCTCATGTTTAAGTGATTGTCCACTAGTACTTTAAGGTTCCTCTCACAACACTCCAGAAGACAGGCTTAAGATACAGGAGGGCCTGGACAGACTTGAACACTGGGCGCTATCTAACAAAATGAAATTCAATGGTGAAAAAAAGTAAGGTTCTACATTTAGGCAAGAAAAACCAAATGCACAGGTATAGTATAGGGGGTACCTTGCTGAATAGTAGTAACTGTGAGAGGGAACTCGGAGTCCTAGTGGACAATCACTTAAATATGAGCCAGCCGTGTGCTGCAGCTGCCAAAAAAGCCAACACAGTCCTAAGGCTGCATTAACAGAGGGATAGAATCAAAATCACGCAAAGTATTTAATACCACTTTATAATACCTTGGTAAGGCCACACTTGGAATACTGCATCCAGTTTTGGTCACCACAATGTAAAAAAGACGCTGAGACTCTAGAAAGAGTACAGAGAAGAGCAACAAAGATGATTAGGGGACTGGAGGCTAAAGCATATAAGGAACGGTTGCTGTAATTGGATATGTCTATTTTAATGAAGAGAAGGACGAGGGGGGACATGATAGCAGTCTTCCAATATCTTCTACAATTATATGGTTTAGCAGATTTCCAAAATGTTACCTCCTCCATCTTTTGTGATCCATTTCCTCCTATTCTTCCCTTATTAAGAGAAGTATCTGTCATTTAAAAAGAAAAGGGTAAGAGGAGAAAAAAGTACCCTTCCAATTTTCACAACTGATTAAGTTACCAAATTGACTCCTTCGTGTTCCTAAATTTAGTTCTGGGCAGCAAATGGCTATTCCTTACCTTATTGGTGACAAGCCCTGTGATATGCAGATAGTGGTGGCCGATTTTGGCAGTAGTAGAAGCAATAATAATCAGGAGGGGTGTGTGTGTGTGTGTTTACAATGTCCTGTCCCATCTACCTCTAGCAATAACTGAGAATTCCTGCAGCTGCTCCACCAGTAGAATACCAGAGTTGTGTAGATCAGGGCTTTTCAACCTTTTCACCGATTGTACCACTTTTAGAATATGGCAACATTTGAGTACCACCAGTCACCTAGCAAGGTGTCAAAAACTTGATGACCAAAAAAACCGGAAAAAAGTGATAAAGTACAGGTAGTCCTTGACTTACAACAGTTTGCTTAGTGACTGTTCAAAGTTACAATGGCACTGGAAAAAGTGACTTATGACCATTTTTCACACTTATGACCGTTGCAGCATCCCCAGGGTCATGTGATTTACATTCAGATGCTGGACAGTTGGTTCCTATTTATAATGGTCACATTGTTCCAGGGTCACGTGATTGCCTTTTGCAACCTTCTGACAAGGAAACTTAGTGGGGAAACCAGATTCACTTAACAACCATGTTACTAATTTAACAACTGCAGTGATTCACTTAACAACTGTGGCAAGAAAAGTCATAAAATGGGGCAAAGCTCATTTAGCAAATTTCTCTCCCCCCTTTTATATCCAAGTTCCCTCCCTCCCTCCCTCCTTCCCTGACTCCCTTCCTTCCTTCCTTCCTTCCTTCCTTCCTTCCTAACTTCCTTCCTTCCTCCCTCCCTCCCTCCCTCCCTCCCCTGCTTTTTTTTTTAAACTGCCCGAGGCTCCGGGAAGAGGTGGCAACAGGCAGGCAGTGGTGGGCAAAGATTTTCCCCTCCCCTGTCATTGCCTCTCATTGCTCAGCTCACCTCTCCCAGATCTTGCCATGTGTTTGTGTGTGTGCGAGCATGCACACCAGGATCAGTGCCGCTTTCCAGCTAATCAACACTTCTTCTGGGCTCAGAAGCACCAGAATCAGCGCCGATCAGCTGGAAAGCAGCGCTGATCCTGGCGCTTCCGCTGAGCCCTGACAGCCCCGAAGAAGCGCCGATCAGCTGGAAAGCGGTGCTGATCCTGGCACTTCCACTGAGCCCTGACAGCCACGAAGAAGTGCCAATCAGCTGGAAAGTGGCGCTGATCCTGGCACTTCCACTGAGCCCTGACAGCCCTGCAGCTCCAGCCATCTCTCGCTCAGGCTTGTGTGATACTGAGCCAGTTCAGCTCATTCCCCTCCCCCGCTACCACTTTTCTAGGATGGTCGCGTACCACCTGCCAGGTGCCAATGTACCACAGGTGGTATGCATACCACTGGTTGAAAAGCCCTGGTGTAGAGCATTTCAGGACTTCAAAGTGCCATCCAGCTCCTCCATTACTTAACTTCTTCTCCCCAGAATCTTCTTGGTCATTACAAGTCATCCTGGAACTTTTGAGTCTTCCCTCCTTGATACCAGATCTGTATCTGCCTCTCCTTCTAGTATGTCCTATGAGAAGCAAAATGATTCTCCATCCCCAGGTCCTTGTAACAAGGTACAAGCAGAGAGTTCAATAGTGTTATTTTTTTTTTTGCAGCACTTACACAAGAGTTCACAATGGTGTGTGGAGTCGTGACTAGAAAGCACAACTGTCAGCTTGCCACTCTATATTGTGCAACTAGAAACGATCTTGGCTAGTCATTGTAGCAAATCCTAATCTATCATTCTGAGTTATTGTGAAGAAAAACATGAAGGCGAATACATGAACATCCTCCTTGGGGGAATGGGAAAAGAATATATATTTTTTATAAATATGTTATAAATATGTGATACTGGCCTCTGTTGGGGTCACTGACAAATTGTATTTTTCATGATGGTGATGTTATCTATTCAGTCAAATCTGACTCTTGGAGATTTTATGGGCCAGGTCTGTCCATATCTTCCTATCTTATACTACTTCTTTGAGTAGTGGTGTCACCTTTGATAGTGTCCACATGTAGACATAGACTTAGACATAGGATGATAGAGTTGGAAGGGACCTGGAAGGTCTTCCAGTCCAACCCTCTACTCAAGCGAGAGACCCTACAACATTTCAGACAAATGGTTGTCCAATCTCTTCTTAAAAACCTCCAGTGATGGAGCACCCAAAACCTCTGAAGGCAAGATGTTCCACTGGTTAATTGCTCTCATCATTAGGAAATTTATCCTTAGTTCTAGTTGGCTTCTCTCTTTGATTAGTTTATCTTGTTTGTTTTTAATGTCTTATAACTTCTTGATTATGATTTATTAGAAGTTTAACTACAACAATAACCAGAGAAGATAAGGAGAATAAAAATGTAGGGTTTTTTTTTATAAAAGAGATTCCAATTTGACTGTAGAAAAACAAAATCTGGGTTTTCTCTCCTGTGTTTGTGGAAGGAAAGAATATGACATAGACTGTTGCCTTTAGAGGCGTGACAGCAAATAATTTAATAATTTGGGAGATTGTCTTTCTTTCTTTTTCTTTTTGGAAGATCTACCTGTAGTGGCAGACAGAGAAACTGCAGGTGGTTCTAATAGACTTTCCATTTCAAAACAGACCTTTGATTAGAGCATCCTTTCAAAGATTACTGGTTAAAGAAAAATAAGTGTGGTGGTCTTGAGCATACTCAAAAACATGGTGCTACATCTAGGTGAGAAGGAAAAAAGAAAACCGCTGTCCTAGTGATGAAAATAACCATGTTTAATGTCTGTTTTGAAAAAAAAAGGGGGGGCGGTGTTTGAATTTGCATTTTAGCCAGGAGCTTTTAGAGTTTTAAGTTTCTTTATAAGAGTATCCAGGTAAAAGAAAATCTTAGAATAAGTTGTCATAACTGTTAAAAGCTTCTGGGCATCTGCTAGAAGCCATGATGACTTCAGAATGATGTCATGCGTGGCATGAAGTTACTTTGCAAATTTATTTATTTGTGCAATGTCATCATAATCCGTGCTTCTGTTGAAAGAAAAAATCTTCATCAGGGTCCAGTCCAAGCCAGGAATAAACAAACATGGAGACTGCTTTAGAAAGAAGGTTGTAGTTTATTGAAGAGGAGAGCCAGACAGAAAGATGGCTCTGAAAAAAAACAACTGACCACATGGAGCACAGTGGTGGGTTTTTATACCTTCTGGGGCTCCTGAGGTTGTTTCCTGTTCCTGTTTGAGGCTTTGTATTTCCTGTGTCATGTGCTTTGGCCCGAGTCTGAGTGTGCCCTTTTGGTATTGGTGGGTTAATCCTATTATGTCCTGTCTTAGAGTTTGAGTGGGGTATGTAGATTTTAAGGGTCTTTGTTTTCCTAATTTCTTCAGTTTCTAGCTGGAAGGCTCCAACCTTTCTGAAAGGATTATTGAATTTGCATTTCTAATAGCTGGCCTTTCCCTAGACCAGGGGTAGGAAATCTTGGCCCTTTTATGACTTGTGGACTTCAACTCCCAGAATTCCTGAGCTAGCATGGCTCAGCATGGAAACAGCTCCCTTTCCCCTCAGCATGGCTGGTTCAGGAATTCTGGGAGTTGAAGTCCACAAGTCATAAAAGAGCCAAGGTTGCCTACCCCTGATCTAGGTCTGTCTGTCTGTCTGTCTGTCTGTCTGTCTGTCTGTCTGTCTGTCTGTCTGTCTGTCTGTCTGTCTGTCTGTCTGTCTGTCTATCTATCTATCTATCTATCTATCTATCTATCTATCATCTAGGGCAGGGGTAGGCAGCCTTGGCTCTTTTATGACTCGTGGACTTCAACTCCCAGAATTCCTGAGCCAGCATGGCTCAGCATGGAAACCTCTCCCTTTCCCCTCAGCATGGCTGGCTCAGGAATTCTGGGAGTTGAAGTCCACGAGTCATAAAAGAGCCAAAGAGCCCCTGGTCTTGACCAATCCAGTTCACTTCATATCAAAATTTGTAAAGTTCACAACCCCCCAGACCTGCTAAATCTATCCATTCATTTATCATTTTTTTTTATATTGGTTGATGAAACACATAAAGCTCTCTTCTAATTTTTATTGATTTGCACACCCTGGGTATTGAACCAAAGTTGCTAAACAGATTTCAGAAAGCTCCTGAACAAGAGGAAAAAAAATAAGGAAAGAAATATTTTTAAAACGATAAATCTTCTTTGAAAGGCACCATAAGCCCTGTCCTATTCGTCAACCCCCTGTCACTTCACCCTTTCAACTGGGACTGAGGGCTTAATTGTTGTGTGGAGGGCAGATGTTTCACAAACCTCCATCTGCTGAAGACAGATGTTTGAGAAATTGGAAACTTATCACCAGAATGGCAGTAATGGTAAATCTTTACTGGGTGAATTCCTATTTGGCCACTATATATATCAAAAACAG
>NW_015391631.1:64215-66474 GCF_001527695.2 Protobothrops mucrosquamatus | reverse complement strand
CCTTCCCTTCCCTTCCTTTCCTTTCCTTTCCTTTCCTTTCCTTTCCTTTCCTTTCCTTTCCCTTCCCTTCCCTTCCTTTCCTTCTTCCCCTTCCCCTATTCTTTTCCATTTCCCTCAGGTAGGGAGAGGTTGTGAAGAATTGTGAGAAGCCCTCGTGGAACATTGACAATGAGCGTCACATGAACACAGCAGCATCCTAGCAGTGCAGCAGCAGCTTATAGCTTTTGGGTACCCACACATTCCCAGAATTTCATTCCCTCAAGAATCATGATGAAGTGGATCAAAGTTATGCCAGCATAAACTTTTTAACTTCCCTACTGGGGATATATATTCCTTTTCATATGGCCATCCAATGGAATGGAGAAATTGCATATTTAAGAGTGTAAGATGATGGAAAGTATAAGAGAAGGAGTGCCAGTATGGGTGCTTAGAGTGCCAGCTAAGTTCAGGGAAAAACAAAGATATAATTTGGTAAGGCAAATAGGTGAGCTTATATCAAAAATATAACTTTTATCAAATTCAGTTGGCACACTTTTGACTTCATTTAAATCCTATTCAATTCCCCAGATTTGAACCAGTTTCAAATCTCAACTCAGTCATAATTTTGCAAGATGGTTATTGAGATGTATTTAGTATCTCTCTATCATCTATCTGTATATTATCTATCTATCTATCTATCTATCTATCTATCTATCTATCTATCTATCTATCTATCTATCTATCTATCTATCTATCTATCCACAGTAAATTCATTGACCAACAAGTTTTACAGAAGAGAAACAGAATACCATCTTAATTAAGTCTGAATTTGCTGAATTGGCTCCAAAACTGAGAGTGAATCAAATTGTCTCAAGGTCTGATCCCCCCCCCACAAAAAAGGGGTATTTAGAAAATTGGGGCTTTTCTTGCCTTACAAAGACTACTCAGAAATGGCTTTTATTTATTTTCCCTTGTTTTTTTCTAACAGAACAAGATTAAATTTCAGGACACATTAATTTCTGCTCAAAGGATAAGCTTCTCATCTTGGGAGAAATTGATGAAACTGGCATCTTTAAATTCGTATCTGTCTTTAAAAAAGAAAGTATCTCTTGGTTTGTGTCTGATTGAATCGCTTGACATTTGCATCCAAAAACACTATCGTAAAATGAGAGTTCCAAATACTGTGATTGGGAACTGAAATGGAGCCTTAATTTGTGATTAGAATTTGGTACTATTCGCCAGTCATTCTTTGGTGTCCTGTTCTCTCATCATTCTGATATTTGACAGAAAACACACACACACACTTAAGCAGAGTGTGTGCTTGTGTTGCAGATACCATGTGTGGATTACAGTGGCACTCTGAAACACCATTCAGCACATCAGATCCCATGCTGGTTCTTATTGAACAGGACAGTGATGGTGAACCTTTTAGAGACCGAATGCCCAAAAACTGTCCCCGCCCCTGCTCCACCCCCTGCCCCGCTTCCACCCCGCCTGCCCGCAGGGCCACTCATCGCCTCCAGGGCCCACCGCAGATCGCCCAGGCAGCCCAGCAGCGCCATGGTGGCCAAGCCCTCTGCCCGCGCCCCGCAGCATCAACTGTGCACGATGGGGCATGAGAGCAGAGTCTTGTCTACGCTACCTGGCTGCCATGTCCTTGGCTACGCTGCTCCATGTGGGCCACGCTCGTGGGCAACTCTCCCCCCAGGGGGCTGCTGGTGAGGAGGGGGTCATGGCAGGAGGTAAGGCTGGGGCAACGGCACGTGTGCCTACAGAGAGGGCTCCGAGTGCCGCCTCTGGCACCCGTGCCATAGGCTCGCCATCACTGCAATAGGAGGTTGTTTACAAAAATCCCATTTCCCACTTCATCGCTAGAAGACACAATGGAAGGCCCTCATTCAGCTCAAGGTTTGGAATTCACCTGAATGGGACATTATCCCCGTGGACAAATTAATCAATGAACAAGGTAACTGTGACTTCACTGAAGCTCTCACCTGAGCAGGACGAAAAGTGGAGTACAGGTAGCTGTGCCTAGGCGCCAGCTCTTCAAATCAAAGCGGAAAACTGGGATCTCAATGGGGTTTTTTTTTGTCTTTTCAAAAGCCGTTTTATCAAACTCTTTTGTTCCCTTTATTTCAAATAATAATATTTATCACTGGGGCTCTTTCCTTTCCTTTCCTTTCCTTTTTTTTTTTTTTTTTTTTGGAAAGCTGTACATTGCCAATTAAAGTTGATCCCTTGAAATAATCCCTTTTGCTTTCCCCCTCTTTGTGATTGATT
>NW_015391631.1:57081-63711 GCF_001527695.2 Protobothrops mucrosquamatus | reverse complement strand
TTTTTTTTTGTCTTTTCAAAAGCCGTTTTATCAAACTCTTTTGTTCCCTTTATTTCAAATAATAATATTTATCACTGGGGCTCTTTCCTTTCCTTTCCTTTCCTTTTTTTTTTTTTTTTTTTTGGAAAGCTGTACATTGCCAATTAAAGTTGATCCCTTGAAATAATCCCTTTTGCTTTCCCCCTCTTTGTGATTGATTCCCATTTCAAAACCGGCATTAAGAGGGAAATGAATGCCATGGTTAATTTTGTTAGCTGGTTGTTTATTCTGCAACCGCGCTCTGAATCACACAGACGAAGGAACAATTAGACATCCTGCTTTTCAATTATGACCTGAATTTTATGTAAGCAAACATATTAAATCTAAGAAGGCTAATCCTGCTTGAGTTGAAATGAGCAAATAACAGGAAATGGAAGGATTTGAGGATGGGGGTAGGGGAAGAGAGAGAAGAGAGGACCAAAGATTTATACAGCATGCAGAATAACAGAGTTATTCTTAGTTACCTAGAACTAAGGAGAAATTTCCCAACAGTGAGAACAATTAATAACTTGTCTTCAGAAATTATGGATACTCCATCACTGGAGGTTTTTAAGAAGAGACTGAATAACCATTTCTCCAGAATGATATTGGGTCTCCTGCTTGAGCAAGTGTGGAACTTCTTCTTCTTCTTCTTGTGCCGTATCCATTATCGGACGTTGGCGATCATGTCGGTGATCCTGTTTTTATCAGCAGCCGCACGAAAAAGTGCTATTGAGTTTTGTCCAAACCAGTCCCTTAGATTTTGAAGACATGATGTTCTTCTTCTGCCTGGACCTCGTTTGCCTTCAATCTTTCCCTGGAGAATGATGACCTCCAAAGTCCCTTCCAACTTTACTACTACTACTACTACTACTACTACTACTACTACTACTACTACTACTACTACTACTATTATTATTATTATTATTATTATTATTATTACCTCCAGGGTCCCTTCCAACTTCATCATCATCATTATTATTATTATTATTATTATTATTATTATTATTATTATTATTATTATTATTACTACTGTTAAATATGAGCCAACAATATGCTGCAGCTGCCAAAAGAGCCAAATGAGGTCATATGTCAAGGACTAGGTGTGTGTGTGCGTGCATGTTTGTGTGATTGTGTGCATATGTTTGCACACTCAGAGATCCCATCCTTCTCTCAAGCCACATGGAATATCCGATCGTACAGTACAATAGGCCAAAGTTACATTTGCAAGGTATTCTTATCAAGTTGAATCTCTTGCTGTTTTTAAAATTACATTTTAATTGTTTTTAGTCGCCCAGAGTCACCAACTGGAGAGATGGGAGGACCATAAAAAAACCAGGTAAATAAATGAATGGACAAAACCGATGAGATGTGCTCATTTTGTGTATTGTTGTCTGGCTTGGCCTGTCTGTAAACTATATTTATTTGTTTGTTTTCATTTGTACATCTCTTTTTGGATTTGGCAGCATTAAACAATTGTGGGGCTTTAATGCCAGACAGCATCAAAATACGGAATATTTTTTATATGTATTCATATTACTGAGCCTGTAATTACCTCTCACAAGTGAGATAGAAGTGTCACAAATCTCACCGGCTGCTTTGCCATTATTTTCAAACCAAATGCAATTGTAAAAAAACAGCTCCCTCTATTTATTTTTATTTTTTTACATCTTTTTTATTCTCTCACCACCCCCTTTTCTTTTTTCTTTTTTTCCTTTTGGCAGCACTTGCATTAGCAGAAACAGGTTGTGACAAAAGGGACACGGTTTGCACAATACCAAATTAATTAGAAAAGTCTGTTTTAATTATAAATAGGCAATTACAGTTAAACAAATGAAGAGTTGGGATTTGGGGGGGGGGCAACGTTCCCAATAAGTTGTAAGTCACTAAGCTTTGCCTAGATAGCAAATCTATAAAAAGGGACAATCTGTCCCACTCTGATGCGAGCTGGCAACATCTTAAAACATATTTTGGTTGTTTATTCAAATTAAGTTATTTCAGAGTGAAAGAGTCAGAATATTATTTGCAGCATATTTAGTTATTAAGGCAAAATATAGAAAGACATTCCATTGAACACGTCCAGGTGTCAGATGCTTTGATTTGCTTCATTTCTACACCACTTGCTACATATAGCATCCAAGGGAATAACTGGAACTTAATAACAGTTCCCTTGCTTTGTTTAGATATAGAAGGCCATCAGTTCCATTACACTTCGAAATGCTTTGCGCATCTCTCATGCATAACAGTAACAGTTGATCCAGATATTCCAGTATCTGGGTGAGAAAATCTCAAATATGCTTTTCCTGTCAATAAAGAAGAGAGAGAGAGAGAGGGGGGGGGGGGGGGGGGGGGGGGGGGGGGGGGGAGGGAGAGAGGGAGGGAGGAAGGAAGGAAGGAAGGAAGAAGAAAGGAAGGAAAGAAGGAAGGAAGGAAGGAAGGAAGAAGGGAAGGAAAGAAGAAAGGAAGGAGAAAGAAAGAAAGAAAGAAAGAAAGAAAGAAAGAAAGAAAGAAAGAAAGAAAGAAAGAAAGAAAATATTTCTTTCTTATGGCATTCAAAACTGGCAGACTGAAGTGTTTTTCTCCTTTGGTTTACTGCTATGGCCAATTTAGATTTTCAGAATATGAAATAAACAAATAAATAATAGAACTTCACGTCCATTTTCTCCACGAAGCCATGCATGAACACATATCCTTCTGTTGAGTTTTATACTCTTTGGATTTTTCCTGAAGCCAAAGAATCCCAAATAATTTCTTGCATGAAAGGTATCCAATCACTTTGTTGCCTTCTTCTGCCTTCTTTCTAGCACTGTTATATCTTTTTTTTTTTCAAGCTCTCCACGCTATTCCAAATATTAATATACCACAGATTTGTATGAAACCATTAGAGTATTGGCTATTTTTGTTCCAATCCTTATGAATTCTACCATGGAATTCCCGCAGATGCAGCTATCAGCCTCTGTATAACACTCCAGAAATAAGAAATCCTGAAGATCAGCTAATCTGACTGGACATTTTCCTCATCATGGTGGATTTTGATAAATTATAGCTCAATTCTGCACCTTTGTAGCTTATTAATATATTAATGCAAGGGAATTAATGTGCCTATTTATGCCTCACAGATTTATGCAGGCCCAAAACAAATGATGAAGATTTTACATTACCAGATTCTCTACTCTACAGAGATGGATTTCAAGGGGGCAATTCAGCCTCTTTCCCCCCCCCCCCAAAAAAAAAGCCTGAAGCAATTTGCAAATTATAACCAGAAGCCAGCAGATATGTGATAACTGTTACTTAATTCTTATTCAATGACTACAAAATCTATAAATGTTTTAAGTGGAGGTGGTTCCTGACGGACTGAGTGCATTAGAGAAAAGCAAGGAGAAAAAAAAAAATCAGAATTAATTTTAAATATTTGCTCCTGAGCTTGAGCAAGCTGAGGATTTAAGAAGTATTTTTGGGACATCCCGTGGAAATGTCTTTTGTTGTTGTTGTTAGTTGCGAAGTCGTGTCTGACCCATCGCGACCCCATGGACAACGTTCCTCCAGGCCTTCCTGTCCTCTACCATCTTCTGGAATCCATTTAAGCTCATGCCTACTGCTTCAGTGACTCCATCCAGCCACCTCATTCTCGGTCGTCCGCTTCTTCTATTGCCCTCAATCTTTCCCAGCATCAGGCTCTTCTCCAGTGAGTCCTTCCTTCTCATTAGGTGGCCAAAGTACTTGAGTTTCAACTTCAGGATCCGGCCTTCTAAAGAGCAGTCAGGGTTGATCTCCTCTAGGACTGATTGGTTTGATCGCCTTGCAGGGGACTCACAGGAGTCTTCTCCAGCACCATAGTTCAAAGGCCTCAATTCTTTGTTGCTCATCCTTTCTTATGGTCCAACTTTCACAGCCATACACTGTCTTAAATTCCCAGGCCTTGACAATTCTGTTCTGGCACACAGGACTGAAACTGTGGATCAAAACAAATAGCAACCTCACCAGATTTCTTTTCAGTGGCAAATCTTTCTGGGTTATCAAAGGCAAGTAGCATAGCACTAGCACTTAGGCTTACATTCCACTTCATAAGGCTTTACAGCCTTCTCTAAACGGTTTACAGAGTCAGCCTATTGTCCCCAACAATCTGGCTCCTCATTTTACTGACCTCAGAAAGATGGAGGGCTGAGTCAACCTGAAGTTGGTCAGGATCGAACTCCTGGCAGTGAGCAGTGAGTTAGCCTGCAGTACTGCCTTCTAACCACTGTGCCACCACATCTCCAAACTTGGCCTCCGATCTATAATAGAATAGAATAGAGCTAGAAGGGACCTTGGAGGTCTTCTAGTTCAGCCCCCCGCTCAAGCAGGAGAACCTATACCGTCTCAGACAGGTGAATGTCCAGTCTCTTCTTATAAATCTCCAGTGATGGAGCATCCACAATTTCTCGGGGTAAACTTTCCACTGGTTGATTGTCCTCACTGTCAGGAAGTTTCTCCTTAATTCCAGGTTGCTTCTCTCGTTGGCCTGAACGACTGTGTAGCAGAGAAGAGTCTGGGTAGCTTTAGAAAGGGGGATAGAAAAATCCGGACTCTAGCAACCTTTTCAGGAGATGGGCTAAAGTTGTGATAAAGGGAAGCAGGAGAATTTTTCAGACACTGATGTGAATTGGAGACCAGCACAGAATTCCGCTGAAACGGCAAGTGATTTATTTCAGAACTAGAGGTGAAAGATCTGCCTATGGTGAGTGGGGATACAATTCCGCTACGCAGACCTGTGCAAATTTCAATTTACATTTAATGAACATAGCAAACAGTTTGATTGGGTTAAGGGCAATGTGTGTTAATGAGGTTAGGAGGGTGAGACAATGGAGCAAATACATGGCTTTTTTATGGGTTGAATAACGGAGTTTAAGAGTGTGTCTTGTAACTGAGCACTACCCAATGTCCTCGCATCTCTCCTCTCTGAAGCCTTCTTTGTGTCTAATGTTTTATGCCCTAGCTAAGAACATTTTTTTTTCTTCCTTGGGAAAGTGCCTATATAGAGAAGAGGTGATTTACTTGCTTGTCATAAAGTCATATTTTTCTCCTTCGGGGGTAGGTATTTAATAGCACACGGGGGAGGACTATCATTTGCAAAATTAGGGTTAAAAGGTCTACCTCAGAGAAATGCTGAGAACAAAGACCGAGAGACTGGGGAAATTTGAATTTTAAAAGGCTTTCTCGGAAAAGACATTAAAATTAAAATGGAAAAGAGTCCATGTGGTACTAGCTCAATTAGGTAATTTGGGGCCAGCTACTCTCTGGCTGCCAACCAATTTTGCAGATTTATTCCAAATGGAAAAATGGGGGAAAAGGAACATTATTCATTGATCTTGGGCTCCTGAAAGGAAGGTGGGATATAACTTTAACAAACAAGCAAACAAAGAACAGTTGCAGGAATTGGGTATATCTAATTTAATGAATAGAAGGACTAGAGATGATATGATAACTATCTTCCAATATCTCAGGGGCTGCCACAAAGAAGAGGGAGTCAAACTATTCTCCAAAGCCCCTGAAGGCAGGACAAGAAGCAATGGATAGAAACCGATCAAAGAGAAAAGCAACCTGGAACTAAGGAGAAATTTCCTAACGGTGAGAACAATTAACCAGTGGAATGGCTTGCCTTCAGAAGTTGTGGGTGCTTCATCACTGGAGATTTTTAAAAAGAGATTGGACAGCCATTTGTCCAAAATAGTATGAATTGTCCTTGACTTATAACAGTTCATTTAGTGACCATTCAAAGTTACAACAGCACTGAAAAAAGTGAATTACGAACTTTTTTTCACACTTACAACCATTGCAGCATCCGCGTGGTCACATGATCAAAATTCAGATGTGTGGCAACTGACTCAATCTTGAGCCGGTGAGAATCAAACTGCTGAAGGGCTGGCAGTCAGCAGTCAGCAGAATTAGCCTGCAGTACTGCATTCTAACCACTGCACACAACACGGCTCTCCACAACTTTCTGTGCTTTTGCTTGAAGTTTCTTTAGTTCTGAGACTTTGGGGGCAACCGTGACCTGGATAACTGAGAATCTTCACAGACAATAAACAAACAAGCTAACAGTAAACAATAGCCCAGTGGTGGCGAACCTATGGCACGCGTGCCAGAGGCGGCACTCGGAGCCCTCTCTGTGAGCACACGTGTCGTTGCCCAAGCCTCGCCTCCCCCTGCGATCCCCTCCTCACCAGCAGCCCCTATGGAGGAGAGTCGCCCCCGAGCATGGCCCACACGGAACAGCGCAGCCAAGGACATGGCAGCCAGGCAGTGTAGACAAGATTCTGCCCTCACACCCCATTGCACACAGTTGATGCTGCGGGGCGTAGGCAGATGGTGTGGCCGCCATGGCGCTGCTGGGCTGCCTGGGCGATCTGTGGCGGGCCCTGGAGGCAGTGAGTGGCCCTATGGGCAGGCAGTGGGGACGGGGTGGGGGCGGAGCAGGGGGTGAAGTGGGGGTGGGGCCAGTTTTTGGGCACTCGGTCTCTAAAAGGTTTGCCATCACTGCAATAGCCTAATCAAGGAACCACCAAGAACACTTCAGTCAACACAGACAAGGCAAGCCACTAGGATACAAAATGAGAGCAAACCCCACCCTCT